>NC_090760.1:32471704-32481704 GCF_036898095.1 Palaemon carinicauda | reverse complement strand
AATATTTTTACGTTGTTGGAGAGGTAAAATAAACTCACTGGTATGTATTGTATTTCCATATACATTGTTTGGTGCAGTAGATAATGGAATCTTGGTATAAAGTCTAAATGAAATGTAATATTAAAATATTTCATAGAGCAAATGTAAAAACAAATATAACTATGATAAATCCGTTTGAATATTGGTGTAAGGTTTGAAGTAGCTATACTCAGCGCAGCGAAAAATGAAAGAGGGGAGAGTGCACCTGGTTTTAAACAGATTCCCCTACAGGTGCCCCATCTCCACAGATCATCGGCCACTCTCCAATCCCTCACCCTTACATCTCTGTCTATTTCTTTCTCTTCATCTATGTTTCTTTCTCTATTTCTATTTATATATGCATATTTCCGAAACTATATCCGAAATTATTCTATCTTTTGTTCCGCATTGTCACCGAGGTTAAATTCAAGGGGTGTTTTCTGTATTCAGGTTCCTCGATGCTAAACGTGGTATATGAGCAGGGTCCCTACTACGTTCATATGCTAGACATTAGGTCAAACATTTTGAGAGCTCCTATGATATAGCCTAACTCATTCTTGAATTCGTTTACCATGTTATTGTTCGTTACATTCACTGGAAGTCTGTTCCATGAATTGACTACTTTTTATGTAATGAAATTACCATATTGAGTGGTGTTGTGTCTTTTCATTTCCCAATTTTATCCAATGTCCCTGGACTGATTTGTGCTAAACGTGAAGAGGTTATTGTAGTCTACCTTTATCATTCTTTTAAGAATTTTGAATGTAGCTGTCCCCTCAGTCGTCAAGTTTGTAATTCAAATAAGTTCAGACGATCCATTCCCACTTCATATCCAAGTTATCTTGGTGGCCCTAGCTTGTACTGCTTCTAGTCTATATATATATATATATATATATATATATATATATATATATATATATATATATATATATATATATATATATATGTATATATATATATATATATATATATATATATATATATATATATATATATATATATATATATATATATATATATATATATATATATATATATATATATATATATATATATATATATATATATATATATATACATATATATATATATATATATATATATATATATATATATATATATATATATATATATATATATATATATATATATCCTTCTACATACCTGAAGCACAAAATTGAACTCCTTATTCCAGATGTGTACAACTGCTGTACAATGCCTTTGTTTCTGTATTTGAATTCTCCTTATTTAACATATTAGTTTCTATGCTTCCTCAGGGAAGTGACCAGTGTCACTCATCTGCAACCTGCCGCAGATGGCTCTCTTCATGAAATGAATCATCTGCTTGCCCTTTGGATATGGCTCCTACCCGAATCTGTACGTGCTGTCATCCACAATGTCGATGCTTTGCCCATAAAGGACCTGATGACCAAAGTTGACGCCCTAATGGACACCCACTTCACCTCCTTCAAGTTTTCCATCAATGCCTTAACCCCTGACAAAGTAGACAAGTATTCAACATCAACTGAAACCGACGTGAGTATGGTAAGGTACAGACTCCCACCCCGTAACGTGCCGCGGCGGAGAAAAAAAACCCCACCACCCACCACTCTCACCCAACCAACAACCTTTACGGCCACTTACTGACGTTCATCGGTCGCAGTTATGCTACTACTAATCCAAATTCGGGACTGCTGCAAAAAAAATTTTCGAATTGTTGTCAGTGGGCAAAAAAACGTGTAATTAACTATCATTTGCATCAGTGGCCTCCCATGTCAATAATCTTTCTGTTTTACATGACGCAGGTGCGAGCATGCAATTTTTTGGTAGACACAAGTGCTTGCCGTTTTCTTCTGACAAGGCCACTGTCCAGGATAAGACATAGTCTGTCTAAGTCTCCTGACATTAGCCTGGTAGCTGCCAAGAGATCTGCGATACCCACTCACAGTTATGAAGCCCTCTCTTAATCGTTTGGATATGCCAAATATATTTGGATATTTTCATTGCAGATTTCACAATGCCGATGCTCAGTGCGGATTTCTTCTCACACTTCCACCTCTTGGTCAACATAACTCATCGACGGTTAGTCACCACGGATTCGTACTTCTCGACACCCCTCAAATCCGCCTCTTCCAGCCTCGCTCTCCACATCAGCACACCCACAGATGCCTAAGCACACCACCTCACGTCATACCCGGAAGTTTTCCATTCAGAACTTTGTCAAACCACCATGGTTCCCGCGAAACATGGTGTTCATCACCATATCAAGATGATCCGGCCAACAGTGTTCGCCAGATTCTGATGTCTGGCACCGTATCATTTGGCAGCCACTAAACAAACATTTGATGAAATGGTAGAAATGGGTCTTTGCCATAAGGCCTCAAGCTCCTGGTTGTCAACCTTTCACAATGTCCTGAAGAAAGATGGCTCTCTAGGCCCTGTGGGGATTACAGGTGCCCAAACGGATCACTATTCCCTCACAAACATCACCGACTTCAACTTCTACTTGTACAAAGTGAAGGTATTCTCAATGCTTGACCTCCTGAAGGGGTATAATCAGCTGCTCATGAAACCAGAAGACATTCCCAAGACCCTCATCACCACCCCTTTCGGTATATAGACCATCAATTACACTTGTTTTGGCCTTCGTTATGATGGGGCACCATTTCAACGTATCATAGACGGCATCTCAGTGGACCTCCCTATCTGTGTAGGTTATGTCGAAGGCCTACATGTGTTCTTTTCCTCCCAAAAGGAACACATCTGTCATCTACGCATCGTGCTTGACAGCTTACAACAGAACAGCCTTCTGATCCGGTACAAGAAGTTTACCTTCGGCAGTAATGAAGTATCATTCTTAGGACACTGCATGACTCCTGAAGGAGTCCATCCCCTCTCTGAGAAAGTAGCAGCCGTTTAGAACTTCCCCACGACCCCGGTCGTCTAAGTCCTGTAAGAATTCTTAGGCATGATCAACTAATGTATCTATTTTCTGCTAGCCATTGCTGTCACACTTGCCTTCCTCTATGCCTCCCTCAAGTGCAAGCCAAAAGACCTGAAGTGGGGTCCCCTACAAGAAACGGCATTCTACAACACAAAGAATGCCTTACCATCCATTGCTGCTCTCACTTTTCCTGTGCCACCTGTACCTCTGCTTCTCTCCCACGATGCCCAAAATATTATTGGGGCAGTCCTCGAGCAGATGGTCTATGGCTCGCCTACCTCAATGGCTTTCTTCAGTAGAAAACTGTCCAAAGCAGAATTCAGCATCTCTAATTTCAACCACGAATTGCTGGCAGTGCAGTTGGCTGTCTTTCACTTTCGCCACTCCTTGGAAGGTACACCCTTCGTCATTCACACGGATCACATCCCTCTGGCTCATACCTTCACTCGACAGTTTGATGCGTGGTATGTCTGGAGACGCCGACATCTCTCCACCGTGGCTGAGTACAATTGTACCCTTGAGCATGTCCCTGAGAAAACGAATCCCGTTGCCAGTGCCCTGTTAAGAAACATATTAGCAACCATGTAGCTGGGATTGGATTATAATACCTTTGCAGAAGCCCAATGAAAGGATCCCGAGTAAGACACCCTGCACATCCCTCCGTTGGGAGGACGTGCCTCTCTATGACTCCAGCTCAACCCTCCTCTGTGACGTCAATACTGGTAGACCTTGACCGTAGATACCTTCTCTCATGCGCCAATAGATTTGTGAGTTCATCCATGGCCTCTCACTTCCCTCGTGTTGTTCTATGGCACAGCTACTGAAGACAATGTTCATTTGGCATGGCATTACTAAGGATGCTATGGACTGGGTCCGTGTCTGTACTTCATGACAAACCTCAAAAGTTCCTCAACACAAATTCATGAGTGGGCACCTTTCCTCAAAATCACTTGCGATTTTCCCACATTCACATTGATGTTGTAGGTCCCCTACCCACATCACAAGGACATACGTACCTGTTTCACACTATCAACAACTCCACTAGTTAGCCTGAAGCCATTCCCATGGAAACTGCAGCATCTGCCTTACTCTCAGGATGGATAGTAAAATCTGGTATCCCTGAGAATATCACTTCCGATAGGGTTACTACTTTCACCTCTCAATTTTGGACATCATTAGCAAGTCTCCTGGGTGTCACCCTTCATCAGACAACCACATACAACCCTGCAGCTGACGGTAAGATTGAATGTTTTCAACGTGCCCTCAAAGTAGCCTTGATGTCCTGCTGCAAGGACTCCAACTAGTTTACCAGTCTTTTTTGGGTCCTCCTCGGACTAAGGATAACTCCTAAAGATGCCCTGAATGTTTTGGCAACTGAAATGGTGTATGGTGATCTATTGGTCGTCCCTGGCAAATTTTTTTATGTCTGCAACCTCCTCCAGCAATCTCCGGTACCTACGCCACGTCGGGGGAAAATTTTCTCCATGCCGTCAGACTTGAATTATCCAAGCTAAGCAACACATACCGACAGATCTGCACTAGGCAACGCACGTTTTCCTGTGCAACGACATTTACCCTGTTAACACCCACTAACACGTGCCCTTTCCTTGTGATCTGTCGTTGGCCTAAAGCGTTCTTTCTTAATATGCATGGCAAAGAGGACTATGTCTCCATTGATCACCTAATGCCTACATATTTCCTGCCAAATGACTTGCCTACAGTACACCTCTAAAGAACAGGGCACCCTATTTCACATGTATATCTTTTTTTTAGGGGAAGCCATGTACCGCACATGTATCATACACTCTCGTACAACAGTAACAGTATTTCTGTTTTTTATATATTGCTGTTATCTCTCTCCCCACACACTGATACCCTGTTTATGCCTGTATACGTTTTTGTCATTGTGTTTAAATTTTTGTATCAATCTTGTCTGGAACAGGTTGTATATATATTCATGCTCCTCCTAAAAAAGTTAGTTGTATTCACTCTGCTTTTCAGTTAATACCTAATAGGTGCATCTGCACAACAGAATTTGGTGAAGAAAAATTAATTTATGAAAGATAAAATGCCACTTTCTCTTAAAAGAAAGATTTTTAATTAGATGGTCCTACCAATTTTAACTTATACATCAGAAATTGGGAGCATTAATTATGTCTAAATACATAAATCAGCTTCAACTCAAAGAGCTATAGAGAGAATAGTGATGGGAATAATGCTAAGAGCAAACTAAATTAAGCGGTATTATAACATGTAAAAAAAAAAGGAATGGACATGGACATGATATATAATGAGAATGATAGCTAATCCATGGACATTAAGGATAACAGAATGGGTCTCTAGAGATTGCAAGGAAAGCAGGAGAAGAAAGAGATGACGATGGAATGACGAACTAAGAAAGTTCTCGAAGGTGGACTGGCATAGAAACACTATAAACAGACACAAGTAAAAGGAGATGACTAAAGACTTTGTTCTACAGTGGATTAGTAACAGCTGGTGATGAAGAGGATGATGATGATGAAGATATACAGTATATATATATATATATATATATATATATATATATATATATATATATATATATATATATATATATATATATATATATATATATATATATATATATATATACATATATATATATATATATATATATATATATATATATATATATATATATATATATATATATATATATATATATATATATATATATATATGTATATATGTGTGTGTATACCTACATATATATATATATATATATATATATATATATATATATATATATATATATATATATATGTATGCATGTATATATATAATTATGAAAAATTCACATTATATTTACTTAAGGACAGATGGCCCAGATTCTGAAAAGGGTCCTTAACACCGATTACTTCACCGCATACATGTGGGTGAGTAGGCAAGTGGGGGGGGGGGGTGAGGAGAGCCTCGTCAAAATACGCTTGGTGAATTTCGGAAGATCCAGTTGTTAAGAGGGTTAAGAAAATCGTGTTGAGAGTTTATGATAGGGTCTGATTTCCCAAGGGTCTCTCCCGAGGAATTTGTAAGCCCTAACCCACACCTTAACCCGACACGCAGCAAAGCTGATGCTCGCGGTGCCGTCCTGCGAGAGAGGAAATAAGAACAGGGGCGCAGTGAAACTCAATAGAAGGGGAAGGGAAGAGATGAAGGAGAAGGGAAGACTAAAGCGTCTCCTCCTTTTTCCGCAGCTTGAGGATTCTGCTTTGCTGGAAGAGGCTAATCTCGTTATTCATACTCTTTCCTGCAAGACTTGTCACGCCATCTAGCTTTATTCGGGGGAAATTCTCTCCACATTCCAATCAGTATTTTTCTATTTTACATAAAATTGTACTTTTTCGCTGATGTTCCGTCAAGCCCACACACTTTTCCACCTACGAATACCTACTGACTTAGTAAAAGGCATGAAACGATGCATAGCAGGTATATCGGAGGCTGTCAATAATAACAAGAATACACTATAATTTCTTTAAATAAAACTGATTTTAAAGTTACAAATGAAATGAATACACTTAGCCATTTTCAACAAAGAAATATGCGCGTAATAACACCCTCTCCAAAGTTAAAGAGAAAGTATGAGAACTCCCTTTTTTTTTTTTTTACAAAATCATATTTTGGTGATGGAATGGAGAAATCCTCTCAGCAAATACATCGTCGTTTGATATATTTCGCCGGAGGACTATAAAATGCCACCGCCGAGAACGAGCAGAGAAATTTATGCCTCAATGAACTGTTCTTCATAACTTTTCCTCAAAACTTTCTTCTGGGAAGATGGATGTCAATGGAAGGTGTTTATTGTGTGTGAAGGGAATCATTACTCAAGAGAAGAATTTGTGTGATTAGAATATATCTGGTGGTAGTTTGCAAACACATCTCTCTCTCTCTCTCTCTCTCTCTCTCTCTCTCTCTCTCTCTCTCTCTCTCTCTCTCTCTCTCTATATATATATATATATATATATATATATATATATATATATATATATATATATATATATATATATATATATATATTATGTATATATATATGCATATATATCTATATATATGCATATATATATATATATATATATATATATATATATATATATATATATATATATACAGAGAGAGAGAGAGAGAGAGAGAGAGAGAGAGAGAGAGAGAGAGAGAGAGAGAGAGATGTATATATATAATATATATATATAAATATATATGTATATATATATATATATATATATATATATATATATATATATATATATATATATATATATCTATATACATATATATATATATATGTATAATATATATATATATATATATATATATATATATATATATATATATATATATATATATATATATATATATATATATATATATATATATATATATATATATATATATATATATATATATTTATATTTATATTCATATATATATACATATATAGAGTATATCTATATATATATATATATATATATATATATATATATATATATATATATATATATATATATTTATATATATAGATATATAAGTGTCTGTGCGTTTGAGTTTGTGTGTGTAAACGAGGTAAAATCACAATCGATCAAATATAATTGTCCACACTAAATCTAACAGTTGAAAAACGAAAGCTGTTTTTCTTCTTAAGTGGTAATAAATATGCTCCTAAAGAAAGGACGGACTTTTTAGAAAAAAAAAATGAGAAGAAAGAAGACGGATCTTAAAAGAGTAGGAGGAAAAATGTTGATAGATTTGAATGTTGAAATCTGGTATTTAGTCTGGGAAAGTTATGGAGATAGAGTTTCATAGTGAACACTACTAAAGGCAACTAAGAAAGGACTCTAGACTCATTTGCCTGCTAGTAGAAAAACGTGGATATCTTTACATAAGGAAACAAAGACAGCGAGAGAATAGGGTGAGATAGAATGGATTTTGGGGACCTGGTTTAAGGGAGAGAGACTCAAAAGAGATTACTATCTGTTTGTGAGTCCTAATTGTTTACAATGTATTAATTTGACTAGAAATGAAATATACAATAAATTATTTTTACATAACTGTTGTGGGTTTAAATGACAACAAAACTGTTTACTAAACAAATTACAAACGCCTTTAACAAATAACTTAGTCCTGCTTAAGGTGTTGTTGATATATATATATATATATATATATATATATATATATATATATATATATATATATATATATATATATATATATATATATATATATTTTTTTTTTTTTTTTTTTTCAAGCTTGATATCCATATACTTACATACACTTCATAGGAAGTAATAGTTATTTATACCATATCAACTCTAAACTATTTTATTGTTTCCCTTCATCGATCAATGTTCTAGGGACACCAGCATGTGCAGACTCAGGACCTTATCAATATTGCCAAGTTCTATTTAGAAGGGAAAATCGCACGGTGGTCATAAATTCGAAAAAATATATCAACAGTCAAAGCAGTCATTAGAACAAGGATGACATAGGCAAAGCTTCTGTCTTATTTCTGGCGATAAAGTAAGGTTGCCTGAAGAGAGAGAGAGAGAGAGAGAGAGAGAGAGAGAGAGAGAGAGAGAGAGAGAGAGAGAGAGAGATTTGTGTGCTGATGATATACAGTAGTGTTTAAATCATATCAAATACTATTAATTAATTGACGTATGCTAATACTGTATATGTCATCTCTCCAGTACTACATATAAAAAATGACAAATTTTCTTTTCCCACATTTTGCTTTACTTAATGTGACATAACACAGAAGGCTAAACATAATCAAACATGAAATCTCGTTACAGTATATCAGGGTACATAGGAAAATAATACTAATCATTCTTTGGGTATGACGTTACACAAAATTATAAGGAGTGAAAGAAGATACAGTTCATTTTTTTATCAATGAATAATACCAAATAATGACAGCTGATACGAAATAAGTGACATTATTTCTTATCCAATAATGAGAGAGACCAACGACGCCAGAGGCTTTCATGATATCACGAGGAAAGGATTTATAGTTTCCTGCTTATAACTATATCGTCACAGGATTAAGCAATGAAAATCTTTGAAAAATGATGTGTTTAGAGCACGATTTTTTCCCATGAGATGTTATTCTTTTCAAAAACATATGAAATTAAATCACAAAAATCTCTCATTCATTCGACTTAGGTACACACGAATCTTTTGGTCAATACCAAATCCAACTAATTGGATGGCATGTGGCGAAAGAAATGATGATAATCTTTTAGATTCAGTCATTCGATATTGTTGTTGCTTATATTTATCCAGGGCTATCTATAATTGTTTCTTTGAAAAGACATATATTACTGTGTTATTTCTTCTTTATTTCTCGTATTTAAAATCAGTCACGAATATCTTTGTGCTGCTGTTGCAGGGCTTTCGTACTACTACTACTACTACTACTACTACTACTACTACTACTACTACTAGTAATAATAATAATAATAATAATAATAATGATAATAATATTATTATTATTATTATTATTATTATTATTATTATTATTATTATTATATGACTCACATTTACTTGAATGTAATTCTCTCACTTTAATACTGCAGTAATACCTACATATATATATATATATATATATATATATATATATATATATATATATATATATATATATATATATATATATATATATATATATATATACATATATATTCAAATAAGCCATATATATTTTTTTTTATATATTAATGTCTGGATTCTCTTAACGACCTCGGGATCAGAGCCCCAGGCGAAATCACACAAAGACAAGAGCTTGGCTCCGGCCGGGAATCGAACCCTGGTCGGCAAGCTTATATAGACAGTGACTAACCCACTTGGCCACGAAGAAAAAAAATGTGCAAAATTTATCATACATATATATATATGTATATATATATATATATATATATATATATATATATATATATATATATATATATATATATGTGTGTGTGTATATATATATATATATATATATATATATATATATATATATAT
>NC_090760.1:32464204-32466704 GCF_036898095.1 Palaemon carinicauda | reverse complement strand
AATAAATAATTATTAGACTAAAAGGAATATGTTATGATTTTTTATTTATTTACGGAAATTAAAGAAAATTAAAGAGCTAATGTGTTTGATATGCATACGCAGTAGCATTGTATGTTCGTACATACCAGAAAGTACGGTTCATTGTTTTTTCTAACTTGATTGTGTACTGATTTATATAACATTAATTGTAAATGAAGAACCATAAGACTAAAAGGAAGAATATGTTATAATCTGTTATTTATTTTCCGAAATGAAAGAAAAATAAATTGATAATGTGTTTCGCATTTCCTGTGTACATAGTAGTCGAGTACCTATATAGGTACTCTACGAAGTAGCATTGAGCGTTCGTACAACAATTATTTTGTTTATGTACTAAAAATGTACATATTGATATAAACTTCATTGTAAATAGATAATCATAAAATTAAAAGGAAAAATATGAGAGAGAGAGAGAGAGAGAGAGAGAGAGAGAGAGAGAGAGAGAGAGAGAGAGAGAGAGAGAGAGAGAGAGAGAGAGAGAGAGTGGTGGGTGAGGATGGGGAAGGGAGCAAGGCAGGAGACAGCCGGCAGTGATGCGTCATAGTCTGAATGTACATGGGTAATAACTTATTTTACTATAAAATAAATGCAAGTAGAGTAATAATGTATGTCTTTAATGTTTTATGTGACCTTCAAATATATCAATAATGTGTTCGTTTAAGTATCATAATAACAAAATGCCAAAATAGACTTTCCCAGTGTCCAGGAACGTAACACCCCTATTACCATTATTTCTTATGGAGAAATCATGCTCTGTTAACATGACTTCCATTAACACAACATCTCCAGGAACATAACCCTCGTGTTAACGAGGAGTTGACTATATATACACACACACACACACACACATATATATATATATATATATATATATATATATATATATATATATATATATATATATATACATGTATATATATATATATATATAGATATATATATATATATATATATATATATATATATATATATATATATATATATATATATATATATATATATATATATATCTATATATATATATATATATATAGATTAGCGTCAGGTTCGGATTTCCTTTTATGGCCTCTCGTGGCATGGTTGGTTTCGACCTGGCCATTCATTAGAAGGGGCTAGCGTTCGATCCCAAGTATGAGGTAGAAATTTATTTCTATTTGAACACGATGTTGTGTTGATATTTATCCATATTGACTCATTACGGGTAATTTGAATGAATTACTACCAATTGTGTCACGTGGTGGGCCGGGGAAATCGGGTAAAACTCGCTGGTAAGAGACTGATGTCTCGCCAGGTAAATCCTCGGACAGCTAGATTAGCGTCAGGTTCGGATTTCCTTTTATGGCCTCTCGTGGGATGGTTGGTTTCGACCTGGCCTTTCATTAGAAGGGGCTAGCGTTCGATCCCAAGTATGAGGTAGAAATTTATTTCCATTTGAACACGATGTTGTGTTGATATTTATCCATATATATATATATATATATATATATATATATATATATATATATATATATATATATATATATATATATATATATATATATATATATATATATATATATCTCCTCGGTTAGATTACAATTTATAGAAGAAACTGAATCTCATTTGGATGTCAAGCAATAAGGCTTGGGTGACCCGTATTTTGCTCTTGGAACAAGTAAATGCGGGTTCTCGTAAGAACCTCCCACTTCAAGCCTTGTTGCTTATAGACAAGGTTTCTGCTTATACTCTAGCCAATCAAGATGGCCAAAGTTCTTGCCATCCAACACCACTCTTCTTCTCAAGCCCAAGGATCAGTAAATGATATTTAACATACAAAAAGCTATACACGGAAACAATTTTTCAGTGATGTTTTGAGGTTACTGAAGGGACCAAGCTCAGCCTCCGAGAGTTTTGGAAGGAACGTTTTGACATTGCAAGTGGCCTCGAAACGACTGACAAAGCATGGGAAGTGGTCATCAAGAAAACATTCAATTCTGTATGGAGAAAAATGTGGCCTTAATGCTTTGCCGAACATGGTTTTGAGGGATTCGAAGCCTTGAAATATGTAGTTGATGGTAAAATTGAGTCCTTGAGCTAGACAATGGGATTGGAAGTGTACAGGTATGATATCTGCTTGAGGGCAATAGCAAGCTGCTGACGACCAAAGAGCTGTTAAAATTGCATAAGGAGCAGCATTAAGAGGTAGTGGAAGAGGTTTTATGTGATGTGGAAGAGTGACAGAATGACAAACCTCTCACTTTGACGAAAGTAAGGCAAATTTTAAAAATGTGGGAATTCTGCAAATGATTTTTGAAACACTTCACCCATGTAAGACTTCAGCAGGGAGAACAGCAAACTCTGAGGCTACCTAAGTCTTATTAGCGTCAGCGGAGAGAAAATTCCCCATGGGTGAAATCACCGCTACTTCTCTAGGGAAAGCAACAAAGGCTACTATCTCTAGATAGGTTCCTTGGGAAAATTT
>NC_090760.1:32456396-32463704 GCF_036898095.1 Palaemon carinicauda | reverse complement strand
ATATATATATATATATATATATATATATATATATATATATATATAGTATATATATATATATATATATATATATATATATATATATATATATATATATATATATATATATATATATATATATATATATATATACATATATATATATATATATATATATATATATATATATATATATATATATATATATATATATATATATATATATATATACACATATATATATATATATATATATATATATATATATATATATATATATATATATATATATATATATATATATATATATATATATATATATATATATATATATATATATATATATATATATATATATATATATATATATGTATATATATATATATATATATATATATATATATATATATATATATATATATATATATATATATATATATATACATATATATATATATATATATATATATATATATATATATATATATATATATATATATATATATATATATATATATATATATATATATATATATATATATATATATATATATATATATATATATATATATATATATATATATATATATATATGTTATAAATATATAGTTATGCTTATGATAGTTGGTAATAATGATTTTTAAGTTCCAGGTAAACAATTGTATCTTACCTATAAATATATTTTGTATTTCATTGTATTCAAAACCACTCTCATATATCGTAAGTGGCTTAGATTCGTAGAGAATGTGCCAAAAGATATCCAGTCGTACATGTTGGTTAATAAATTGACATAAGCTTCTTAGATTGATTATTCTTATGAGAGACATCAATGAATTTTTATTTTTGAAAAGGCAATTGAAAGAAACAAGATCTTCTTGTTCACAGAGCTTATTTTTTTTTTATTTCATTTTTTTTTAAGTCTGCTCTCTCTTAGATGTGCGAGGACTAGGAATAGGAAACCTTGACCGCACTGAAGATGAATTTATCTAAACTGAAAAAAATATATTCCCAATTTATGCTGTCGTAAATAATCTTCTCTGATTTAACAAAAGAAGAAAAACTTTTCATATTGTAAAGCTGAAGAAGAATAGGCAATAAATATCAAAGGTTTGCTTACCTTTTCATAATTTTTCATGGGCATCATTCAATTTTGAAAAGAATGTATATCAAATGGTAATTGTTTGGAATGACAGTAAACTTTATTTTTTTTTCTTTTATTAAAATAGCCTTTAAATGCTATTAATACAATGTATAGAATTCCATGTTCAGAGTATATCTAATTTATCTTCGCTAATCATCTAAAGTTTTATCCATAATGAATAAAAAATATAAGGTGGCAGTATAAATAAATCCTTGGCTGTTGTTGAATCACTTAATTCAACTGGTCGATAGCAGATACAGTAATCTGTTTAAGTGATTTGACAAAAATATTTTGCAATTCCTTTCATTACGGGTATCAAATTTCAAAACCTAAATCCAAACTATGGCTGTTTTTCCATTTATCCTTTACAATCCTTTCTTCCTAACTCTTACTTGTCTGGGATCATCAAGAAACTGTCTTGATATGGATTCCATGTCCTAAGTAAATGTGAGTCCTTTTTACTGTTAATATATTGTGACTAGACGATATCAGTAAGATGCAAGTACTAATACCAACTCTTTTTCTCAATATTTTTCCTCTTGATACACAGTCAATTCTTATCACATGTCTTCATTGCGTGTAGTTATATTTAACATCAATCCGTTTTTTTTTTATAATGAGGTTCATGCTTTAATTGCTAAATCAAATCTGAAACGTAAAGACAGTAAATCTTCATTAGTAATAATTGATTCATACTCTCACACACCTCATCAGCAATGTTTAACCTTCCCACATCTAGGCCTTCCTACCTACTACCCTACTATGTATAAATAATATACACTTTTCACAAATATAATGTCGTCCATATAACAGACCGTTCTTAGAATTCATCCTTTCACCCATGCCAATATTCACCACTTCTTATCCAAATCTCTATGTTTTTCACTATCACAATTCTACGTTATATATACAATACAATGTAAACAGATCATCTCAATAGCTTTGACCTTTCTTAATTTATTTGTACTTAACATTAACATTTCCTTCTGTGAAGCAGAGTTGGTTTAACAAACCTGCTATTCATTCCCACCTTGGCATTCACACACAATTCACGTTGCTTACCATCTTTTTTTTTTAAATATCCTGCTTCCTTTCTTGGTTCGCCTATTCACTCACAGATCCTTATTTGAATCACATACTGGTATTCTTTTGTCATCTACATTAAGATTCATTACTCTATATCCGGTGTTTCCATTTGCCCTTGCTATCTTACAGTTGCTCATATTACATTCAAGTTACTGTACCCTTCTGGCAAAAGCTTTTAATCTCTTTTTCAAGCATATATAGTTTTTCTTTAATGTCTACGAAACCTGATATTACCTGGACACAACTATTTCATAACACCTCACCTTGTATCACATCTATATCCACTGTTCTTTCTCTAACCTTTCATATCACTCTAACAATAAACATTTTAAACATCCATGTGGAATCAACTCACGCTTCTCTTAGACTTCTTTCAAGTAACTCCAGTCACTTTCTACCAACAAACCGAACCAACGCTAAGTTTCAATCATATTTTTTCTTAATATCTCCCAGCAACGTATCATTTATAGGACTCTTCCACATTGCCAATTTATAAATTCTATACTAAATATCTCTACTGTATATCCATAATATAAGACTGGTACAACTTGTTGCCTATATTTTCAAACTTCTTACATAATTTCATCTTAACAAACACTTGATCCATACACCCTAATCCTTATCTATAGCTACACCCTTCTTGATTCATACACATATGTATTATGTATACAGTACACATACACACACACACACACACACACACACACACACACATATATATATATATATATATATATATATATATATATATATATATATATATATATATATATATATATATATATATATGTGTGTGTGTGTGTGTGTGTGTGTGTGTGTATTTATATGCATATATATATATATATATATATATATATATATATATATATATATATATATAATTATATATATATATAATTATAGATATAAAATATATATCTGTGTGTTAAGGGATGTATTTCAGTTATGAAAAAATTCATGATAGTTTTAAAAAACAAATGTTAAGACTATCTCCAGGAAGGAAAGTCCAAGAGTATGGTAATTAATATCCCCAAAGAAGTTACGGAAACATGAGGTTAGTAAAATAGAAATTCTCTTATTTAACATTACCAACCCCCACCCAAATTCATAGGCCCAAGCGTCACCTTTGTATCTAATCATTCCTATTGGGATGGGTTTGATAACTGTATGTCAACAATCCACTTACTATAGGGCATAACCAGAATCTATCTAGGGCCTTTTAGAAGACAAGAACATGCAGTGAGAGCTGAGGACATCAGCCATGGAGAAGAGGACCTGTTCGTTAGGGGCTAGCCCCCAATATACCTGTCACGAGCATTGTTCTGTACAAGAGTAAAGTTAATAAAGGACACGTGGAAACGTCAATGCCATTTCTCATTCACGATCCATGGTGCTACACTGTTAGAAAAAAACCGTAATTTCAATCGGAAATTCTCCATAAAAATATACTGTTCTCAACCGTATTTCAGTAAAATACAGGCGACCGTAATTGTACCTTCCTTTATTATTATCTTTTACGGGTTGGTGACCCTAATATCACTCCTTAACGTCAATATATCCGTTTCGAAAGCGGTAAAAATCCGAGAATAAATGTTGCCAGACATTTACCGTTTTCTTAATGGAAATTTTTAACAGTGTACTTTAACTTCAATATACTCGGTCCCCAAATTAACCGGTAGCAAATGCGGTAAGATAAGATCATATACGAAGAACACATTTATACTACGTAAAAGAAAATTAAGAGACTACGAACTCGTGAAGCAACAAGAAGGACAAACACAGTGGTCGAGATCTGGGAAGAAACGGCTCTTGCAGTTCAAAAAAACTCTTTACCGAAAACGGAAGGAAACCCTGGAAGGATCAAGGGAAAAAGGATCGACATGCAGCGGAAACAAGACAATAAAATAATGATGTAGCCTATATGCTCACCTTCAAGTTAGGAGAGTTCTGAACATAAATAACAGGATAAAGTTATATCCTATCAATCTTGAAATAGTTGATTTTTTTTATGGGAGAGAAAACCAGAAGAATATGGGCTAAATGAACCTAAACCCTCCTAGTTAAAATACGGTAATCGGACACACTTTATGTAACTCAATTTTTTGGGTTAAACGAGTTTTTCTAGTTAATTCCACTGTGAATCATGGCTTTAAAATTATCTTGCATTTTCAGTAGAACATTTTGTATTCTTGTTGTAAGTGAACCTTTTGTCAGTATTATTATTATTATTATTATTATTATTATTATTATTATTATTATTATTATTATTATTATTATTATTACTATAGCTACAACCCCTGTTAAGAAAGCAGGATGCTATAAGCCCAATGGGTCCAGTAGGAAAAAATAGCCCAGTGAGGAAAGGAAATAAGAAAATAAGTAAACTACAATAGAAGTCATGAACAAACTGAAATTAAAAGTTTTAAGAACAGTAAAAACATTGAACTAAATCTCACATTTATGAACTATAATAGAAGTTTAAAAAAAGAAAAAACAGAGGAAGAAAAATAATATAGAATAGTGTGCCCATATGTACCCTCAAGGAAGAGAACTCTACCCAAGACTAGAAAACAATGGTTTTATTTTTGAATATCCTACTCCTGGAAGAACTGCTTACCTAAAGGAGTTAAAATTCTAACTCGGTGTTGTCTACGAAGCCATTTTTCATACCAGCATGAGATGTAATCAAACCACTTCCTTTCCCCGTCGTACTCAAGTGGCTTTAGGTGACGTGGTGTTTCTCCAACATTTTGGAACTATAATTTTTATTCATCCAAGTTCCTTCCAGGTACACACAGTTCTGAAAGGCGGAAAAAAGGAAAGAAAAAAAAAAGAAAAAAAAAAAACCTAGTGCGAGGTGATACAAGCTTATGTTACTCCTCTTTATTAAGAGGTCAATCTTCTTCACAATTTTATGAAGGGAGGTTTTTCACCCATCTAAGGACATTTTTTCTTCAGTTTTTCTTGAATCTTTTGCGGAATCGGGACTTCACGCCGACCATCATTACCAACACCACAACATGGCAACATGGGAAAAATCTTATCATATATAGAATTTAATAAAATCGTTGTTATGATCCTAAACATCGACACTCATTTTAATATATAGCCTCTTCAACTATATACGGAATATATGAAATATTACACGAATGGGAAATAAGAGTGCGAGATGCCTGTTCGACGGTTGGTATGGCATCATGGCCAGAGGTAAACGAACTTAGCAGCCCCACCCTGAACAGACGTCTTGCTCTGAACAAACAATTATAGTACTTTTACCTTCAAGGTTGCGTCAACAAGTTCAATCAATGGTGGTAAACTGGAGATGGTTTAAAAGTTCTTGATCACACCATACCAAACGCAATCTCGGATTATGTTAGCAGAGACCGAAATAAAGTTAGCTCAAAATTGAACCTTGTATAATCCTCAAAATAAATTACAAGTGGAAGATGAAATTAATTTTCTTTTCTTTTTGGCATAGGGAAAGACATTTGGAAAACCTAGTATGGATTGTGAAAAGAAAATAACGTGGATTGGGCTGATCTTATATTTATAGGAAATCCAACAATAATTAAAACAAATTCAAATGGGGAAGAAACTTGCTGTGGCAACTAAATGTAAAATTTGTATAGTGGAACGTGCTACTAACTAATTAGTCAAATTAATTAGTATATACACAACACCAGGTAATGTTTTGTTAGAATGAGCATATCAAAAACTCACAGATATTCAAAGATTTTACCTTTGGACGAATGGGCCAAACCCGAAGGCAAGATTTACGCTAGACGAAAAGACCAATAGCCCTGTTATGTAGTTTGTGTCAGGAGTCAAAATTTGTTGAGAAGTTTGAAGGTCATGCAAAGGCTAACGCAAAATAAACACAGGCAAGTATGATATGGAAATCGAAGATGATGTCGTATACTAGCAGGCAAACTAACCACATTAAGAGTGTTTACATATATATATATATATATATATATATATATATATATATATATATATATATATATATATATATATATATATATATATATATATAAGACCACAATTAGAATACCCAACAATAATATTTAGAGCTTTCACCAAGTCACCAATGAATAAAATGCAAGCAGTACAAAATAAAGCTTTGAGGCGAGCTTATAAAGAGGGTCCTCCATATTACAATAAAATTCAAGAACTTCATCAACATTCCAAGTTGGAGGACCTAAATGTCAGGCTCCACAGAATTAGCCAAAAAACTTGGGATAAATTAGCAACTGATGATGACGACCTAAGCACGGTAACAAGGACTCTCTCATATCGAACATACTCGGGATCATAATTGGTGGAGGAGACTAGATCCCAAAGTCAGTTGTGATCCCCCTGGCCGAGATATATCTCAACTGATTAAAATAATATTAATAAATATCTTTAAATAATAAATCAAATCAATATTCAATAAAAACTTCATTACCAATTTGCCATCATAACTTTTTTACCATCAAATAGTGTCACACAGGCAGTCAACTTGCAATAGGGCTGGACTGCGTGAACCAAAAAACCCTTCCTTTCCCTTCTTGTCCTTTCCTTTTCTTTTCATTCTTAGCCACCTGTACTTGCAGGTGGCTCCTAAATTAACTCAACGTCGCACGAGGGTCTACCCCTCTCTTTTATTCTCCTCCTATACTCCTCTTTTACCCTTTTCCTTATTCCTTCCCATCCCGAGTACCTGCCTTCGGGCTATAAACTGGATTGTATCCAGGGGTACTCTTCCTTATCCCGTATTCCCCACTTCCCTATCCTTACCCAAGTTCAAGTTCAAGTCATGTATTCCAGGATAAGTGGTTCAAGATCTCACGTAATCAATTGGATGACGACATGAAAGAAGCGTAAAAGAATTTAAGAGAAAGTAGGATGAAATGATTTAGCAATAAGTAGTCAGAATGACAAGTATCAGACACTTTTAACGCTTAAAATGGACCTTCTGTGTATTTCAGGTCTGTTTCTAATGGATTTTCGTCGATAGAATCCAACTATTTGCATATGGATCGTAACTTAGATATAGCTATTTGAAGGCACAGCATAATTGGTAAACAAAAATATGCAGGATATCTAATGATGATAAT
>NC_090760.1:32441396-32446396 GCF_036898095.1 Palaemon carinicauda | reverse complement strand
ATCTTTGAGGACATCCCCTTCTGTGTATGTAATGTAGATAACATCTTTGGGTTCACTTCCTCCAAACAGGAACGCTTCCGTCACCTAGCCATCAAGCTCGACCACCTACAACAGAACGGTCTTGTAGTCCAGTATGACAAGTGTACCTTTGGTGCCAACAAAGTATCGTTCTTATGGCACCGCATCACTCCTTACCTTTTCCACATCCTTTACTGTCAAAGCGCTGTAAAAGTTCTTGGGCATATTCTGAAATTATCACCATTTATTGCCAGTCATCACCACCACTCATGCCTCCCTCTACACCTCACTCAAGGGCAAGCCAAAAGACCTTAAGCTGGGTTCCCTTCAAGAAGCGATCTCTTGTAAAAATTATTCTATTAACCGCTGCTTCTCTCAGTTTTCCCGTACCACAGGCACCTCCACTTCTCTCTGCCAATGCCAGCAACGTCGCAGTACTTAACTAAGCGGTCAACAGCTTTCCCAGTCCATTGGCCTTCTTCTGTACACAACTGTCCAGGGTGGAATCCGGTTACTCTACCTTTGTCCGTGAATTGCTGACAGAGCACTTGTATGTCTATCACTTTTGCCACTTCTCAAAAGTTACGCCCTTCATCATTTACACAGACCATATGCCTCACTTGATAGTATGACGCCTGGTGTGCCCATCAACGTCACTATCTCTCTGGCGGGGCTGAATATAATTGCACCCTTCAAAATGACCATGGGAAAATGAATCCTGTTGCCAATGCCCTGTCAAGATACACATTGGTTACCATTCTCCTAGGATCGGATTACAATGCTTTGGCATAAGCCCGATGAAAAGGGCCAGAGTACCAAACATATAGGACATCCTGCACATCCCTCCGTTGGGAAGACACCCCCTTTGACGACTCAAATGCCACCCTCCTCTGCATTGTCAATACTGGGAGACCTAGATTGTTGATACCTGCTCCTATGTGCCGATAGGTGTTTGATTCCATTCATGGTCTCTCACATCCCTCATGTCAATCTATTGTACAGCTACCGAAGACGAAGTTCACTTGACACAGCATTACTAAGGATGGTAAGGATTGGGTCTATGTCTGTACTTTATGCCAGACTTCAAAAGTACATCGACACGCAGATTCTGAATTGGGCCCTTTTCCTTAACCTCAGCAGTATTTTTCCCATATTCGTGTCGATATAGTAGGTCCCCTCCCCTCATCACAAGGACATACTCACCTTTTTACCCTCATCAACCATTCAACTCGTTGACATGAAGCCATTCCCATGGAAAATGCAACCATTTCATATACACCTGCCTTACTGTCAGGATGGATAGCGATATTTGGTATCCCTTAGCATATTAATTCTAACAGGGGTACCACTTTCACATTTCAATTCTGGTCATAATTAGCAACTCTCCTGGGAATCCCTCTACATCAGACAAAAGCCTACAACCCTGCTGCCAATGGAATGGTTGAACGTTTTCATCTCACCCTCTAAATAGCTTTGATGTCTCGCTCCAAGGACTCTAACTGGTTTATCCAGCTTCTCTGAGTCCTCCTGGGACAAAGAACCACTTATAAAAACGCCTTGGATGTCTCGGCATTTGAAATGGTATATGGCCACCTGTGGGGCACCCATGCCAATTCTGTTTTTCCGTTTGCAACCTCTTCCGACTATCTCTAGTTCCAATATCACGTTGTGGGAAAATTTACTCTCTGCCACCAGACTTACAACCCCCAGCTGAGCAACACATACCTACAGATCTGCACTTTGAAATTCATTTTTGCCTGCGCAGTGACACAAGCCAGCTACCACTAACGCCCCCTTACACGGGCCCCTCGTGATCCATCATATGCCAAACCTTTTCTGCATCAATATTCTGGTCAAAGAAGACTGGGTCTTCATTGATTGCCTAAAACCCTCATATATCCTGCCAGATGACCCACCCATAGTATGCCTCTCTAGAGAAGGGCTCACTATTTTCTAAGTATGTAATTTTTAGGGCGTGGGAGCCATGTAACGCACGTGTTTTATACATGACCGCCCAAGGATTCGAACCCAGAACAAGTCGAAACTTATGTTACAGTGACTCCTACCCTCTGCCACAAATAGAGAAAAGGTTGGTTGTAACGCTTCCGTACATATACGTGTCGAATTCAGGTTTTATACTTAGAATCGAAATAAACTCATCTCCACCATTTACTTTGTGGTCCTATGATGAAAACGGAGTCACTATAATCCTTCAGTTTCCACTCGGTCTGGTTTCAAATCCTTGGCCGACCAAAAGCTATTATGAAGTTCAGTGACCGAGCACTTATATATATATATATATATATATATATATATATATATATATATATATATATATATATATATATATATATATATACTTTTGTCACAATATCGTGTAATGAATATATTTTCCCATTAACTTCTTGGTTTCTTTCTCTGTTATCTTTGCTAATGTATACATCATTGAATTATGGAGTTAGAGTAAATACATAATGGAAGTAATATTAACAACAGACATTAAATTTTACATTTAAATCTTATTACAGAATATAGTCTCTATCATATTAGACGAAATAATACTCAAAATCCCATGCTAAATAGCATAAAAATAAGTAGAAAATAAATACACAATGAAAGTAATAATAAAAACTCATGAAGTAAATCTCTCAAGTATGCAGTCAATATATATGTTCGTTTAAATTAAAATCAATGTTGGGCCAAACACCAGCCTTTGGTCACTATCTCCAGTGTAATTCAATGGTAATATTTTATACAGATTGGCTTTTATGATTGATGTTTCTTTCACCTTGCCTAATAATGAACGGATTATCATGTCTTCAAAAGAAGCAGAGGTCATCAAAATTATTGCTCCTACAAAATTTTATAATTCCATACGATTTTCCCATTCTTCCATAAATAGCACCGAGAAATCTATTGCTCCAAATTGTTTTTCCAAACATCTAAGAAAAATATTTTTTTGATATATATTAACATGTATTGACTTCACAGGTGGAGGCAAAGAGATTAATTTCTTTGACAGAATCAGAAAGCATAAAGTAATTATCAGTAACGACATATTAAATCTCAGTTCTTTTTCTCTACCAAAGGTTCATTTTAATTTCATTGTGTGACAATGAGAGAGAGAGAGAGAGAGAGAGAGAGAGAGAGAGAGAGAGAGAGAGAGAGAGAGAGAGAGAGAGAGAGAGAGAGAGAGAGAGAGAGAGAGAGAGAGTTTTATTTTTGACGTTTAGCATGAGGTTTTAGAAGATTGTGGTTTAGTTATATTTAGGAAATACAGAAATGTCCGGCTGAAAATTATTTAGTTAAAATTGCTTACAATAATCATTACAGCCTGTGGATTACCACCAGATATTTATTTATAAGGAAATTAGAAGATTATTTTTTCTTCTACTTTTATATGTCACCTAAAAGCAGCACATACTGTATGTTTAACTGCGTTTGGTATGAAGAGTTGGTCCCAACATTCTACTGCACAGTGACGTACCTATTCACACGTCAAACCGGCCGCTAACGGGAACATGTGTGCGTTAAAAGTAAACACAAACGTACGTTAAAAAAATGGCGTCGCAATTGTGTACCGTCAGACGTACGTCTACCGCATACGGCTTATATTCTCCCCGGCAAAAGGCAATTTCAGCTTATAGGAGTAAACGTGAGCAAGATACCTGATGTGTAATCCCAGCATTAGATTCAGCGTATCAAAGTGAGGAAGAAGAAAGTAAGAAGGAATTTAGTAATAGAGATGATAGAGAGAGAGTGAACTTCAAGAAGCCTAAAGGACATAAAACAGTGTATATACGCGGTATCCTGATGTGAATATACATTGGATATAGTTGTAGGGTTGTATGTAACTTTCAACGTGACTAAAAGTATTTTCCAGGTATATATTGTGACAGCAAAAGAGTTTGGCTCAAGAAGTAGGTTATTATTCGACGTGGCATTTGCTAATTATGTAAAGAGTGATAATGAGTGTAGGGAATGTCCGGTATGAAAATGTAAAAAGCAAAATAATTAAACAGACAAAACGTATGAAATTAAGTGATAAGTATGCGTTTATAAATAAGTTTGTCGACACACGACTAAATTTGGGAGAATCTTTATCTATGTATTTTGTTTAGAAAATTTATCAAGGAAGAAGTTTAGTAGTGAAGGGATGAATGATAATAAGGAACTGATGAAGACGATTATAGCTACTGGGATTGAGATTGCGTTTGGGTTTGTTAATTTGGACAAGAGATTAACATAGAACGATTTCCTAAGGATACTTGAGGATTACAAGTTGGATAGGCGCAAGGGAAAGTAAAACTATAAGAAGTGGAATGGACAAGTAGACCAGAACTCTGAAGTTTTAGAGAGGCTTTAAGAGAGGGTCAGTGAGGACAGCTTATTCTGTATGGGATAAAAGCGCTAAGGCAACGGATGGAGGAACGCCTGCAAGGCAGAATGGAGGATTAAAACAGGGAAATCGGCTGTGGAGAGATAGGAGATTTAGGGCTCAGTGAGATAGGTCAAGTAATTCTAGCCGTGAGATGTATTATGGTTGTCATAAAGGAGGACATTAGAAGAATGAATATAGATGGGCATTAAGTGAATGCTTCGAGTATGTGTGAGGGTAAGAAATAATAAGTAGAAAATCTCCAAGTATCATGTCATCGCGTCAGTTATAACTAAGATATGTTTGTTTCCAATTGGGATGTCTGAAAATCCTGTTAACAGGTCCACATGTATTCTTTCGAACGGCGCTGTGGGAATAAGGTAGGAACGGTTGAATTATGTATATTTACAGTATCATTCATCCCAAAAATTTAGTAATTATACTAAGATTTCCAGTTGAACATAAACCTAACTTCTAGGTAAAAAACAGTGAATTTTACTTCATGCATAAGTAACCACATAAAGACTATTTACATTAAAGGAGTATTTATCACTCCGGCGGCAATTTCTTCTCCTGCAGTATTTTATTTTTTGTACTTTTACTT
>NC_090760.1:32426396-32436396 GCF_036898095.1 Palaemon carinicauda | reverse complement strand
ATATATATATATATATATTTATTTATATATATATGTATATTTATATATATATATATATATATATATATATATATATATATATATATATATATATATATATATATATATATATATATATATATATATATATATATATACACACGCGAATATAAAGCTTGATAAGTGAAGAAATAAAAGTTTCTTTACATAAGTTAGAGGAGCTGCTACAACATAGTAATTATACAGAAACTTTCTGTAATAACTAGTATTCCCTAAACTTTGCTTAACATACTTATCTTAAGATGGAACCGAAAAAATGCCAATAAATTTAACCTTATCTTGGCCATTCATAAATAAATATTTAGAAACTATATAACTTAAACTAAATAATTCTTGAAAAACTCACATTGCTTATTTTAATTAGAAATTAAATCAAACCAAATTGATGCAACATATTTAACACTAATACAAACTTATGCTAATGTTCCTTCAAAGAGTCTGAAGAAATTATTAAATCATCCATATAAGCAAATAAAATGTCACCTGTCATACTGTCAAAGCCATATCGATCATAATCGTGATAGTACAGTCGCAGGTGTACTGTACAGTGTAAATGAAATGATATACACACAAATTGAATCTGTTGTTTTATAAATGCTAAATACTGTATTGTTCAGTAGACTTTATTGCAAGTGGAATTTAATGAAAACTATACAATAAATCGAAGGATGTAAATTAGGCGTGCTTTTCTAATTCATTAATGATGTCGCCAGTAGATGGTGCTGGTGATCTATTTAGAATTGTTTCCTTATCACCTCCGCCAAAGTGGTATTGCTATCGGGTCTTTTTATCTATTTGTTTGTGTGCCAATGGACTGGATTACGTCAAAACTACTCGACTGATTTTGACGAAATTTTCATCACAGATAGATATTAGGTCATGGACGATTCCATTAGATTTTAGAGATGATCAGTATCCAGATCCGAATTCTAAATCCAAATTTGCATTTTTTTACTATTTTAAAGATAACATCAAAAATATTTGACGGCTGTAGACTAAATTATCCCCACAGAGAGATCTTTGGTCAAGGACAGCCACATTAAATTTTTGATATGATCCGTGTCCAGGTCCGGATTCCAGATCCAGATTTGCATTTTCCACCATTTTAAAGATAACGTCAAAAATCCAGATCCGATCCAGATTATAGATACGGATTTGCGTTTTTCGTGAGTCTTTGGACCGGATGACACCAAAACTACACGACAGATTATGACAAAGTTTCCATCATAGATAGATCTTAGGTCATGGACAACTCCATTAAATTTTGGAGATAATCCGGATCCGGATCCGGATTCTAGATCCAAATTTGTATTTTCACCATTCTAAAGATAACTGTAAACTACCTGACGGATTCTAACAAATGTTCACCCCAGTTTATTTATTTATTTGCCTCTTTGTCTGTGAACAAAATTACGTCAAAACTATTCGACGGACTTTGATGTAATTTCCACCAAAGATAGAACTTTGCTCATGGACGATTCCATAAAATTTTAGAGATGATCAGTATCCGGATCCAAATTTTATATCCAAATTTGCATTTTTTGCCATTTAAAAGATAAGGTCAAAACTACATGACTGATTTTGATAAATTTTCCACAACAGATAGATTTTTCCCATGAACGACTCCAGTAACCTTTGGTTAAGGTAAAAAATCTCTGATTGCTCTTGTTAAGTTCACTGAAATCTACACAAACTTGCCAAGTTTCATTATTCGTTTTTACACTAAGTAATTGTGGTGTATTAAATGAGCTAAATTATCATTTTAATTGAATTTTTCTTTACATTTTATCAACATAAACTTTTATAACAATTTGAAACTGGGCTAATAATTGACACGGAGGAACATGAATAACTCGGTCTGAGTTACTCTATCTTATTTCATGGTATATTACAGACTCCTCCAAATATTGTTCTCTGATGTAGAAAATACATCTCACAAAGATAGTAGCATCTATATAAACCCGTTTTAAACATCTATATCAGAAATATTCTTTGTTACTTTATTACTTACCAATAGGCTTAGTCTACTGTGACCTCTTTTACATGCCTGATTTCCTCAACATGTAAAAGTCTGTGCATAAAGTTTGCCGTCCAAGAATCGAATTATCATTTTTCTGTAAATGATAATAGGCTTCTTTGAAGCATTCATATTATTAGATATTTTGCATGATACTTTAGTCGCAGATAAACCCTAAATTATAGCAATTTTTGGTTGAGCTAGCATTTCCTGGAGTGGTTGAACATATTTTATATATATAAATATATATATATATATATATATATATATATATATATATATATATATATATATATATATATATATATATATATATATATATATATATATATATATATATATATATATATACATATTAATCATAGCTGAAGAATTGGGATGAAGTTCAATGTCATTACTGTACAAGATAGGTTTATTTACATTATCTTAGCAAAAGGTATTTGCACATTTGATAATTAAATCTAATATATTTTCCTTATCGACGCTGATGTTTATTAAAATTACAGTTATGTTATTTAATGCCCTACCAATACGAGTCACATATCAATGTTGTCTACCACAATGAAATTTGTAGTTAACAATATTTGAATATATTGGTAATTTATTATCAAGTACTCATCCTGCTTTTGAAAGTTTTAAATACATATATGTTTATAGTCTAATAATTTATTTTTGGAGGAATTGCTATGTGGTCTCAGTGGACTTTCCTGTTAAGAGCTAGAACAGGGGCTCCACTACACCTTCATTCCCGGAGAAATATTGTTCCCCTGCTCTAGGGCCAGCATATCAACATACGAAGCACAGATTTAGTGGGTATATGGGAGACTTACAAGTTCAGCCTCATTTGAACTTGCCACAGCACCTCAAAAGCCATACGTCGTTTGCTATGAGTGACGATTTGTGTTCTACAAAAGAACCAGTGTTCTAGTTATCGTGAACTTACCTTAAACCCAACGAACCACCCTCAACTACCACTCGTGATTAAGGTTATACACACTATGCCCCACTCGCTTTGAGCAGGGAGGATTTTTTGAAATCACAAAGCACCTCCCAAAAAATAAGTTCTTTCTTCGTCAAAACTTTGTTTTTTCTTTTAGGTTATTGCCGTGTGGTCTCTGTGCATGTTGCTAACTTCATTCACCTTAATTGGTGTGGCGAAGATACAGCTTAAAATGTAGGTTTTTAATGTCTACCACGAGTAAATACAAAATGTGTGGGATACAATAGAATATGACTTATCAGTAAGAGAGATGAGGACAAATAGGCTGTGCAATATTGTTATTATAAGCTAGGTCATAAACCCAGTTGGAAAAGTAAGATACTATAAGCGCGATGACTCCAATGGGGACAAATTGCCTAGTGAGGAAAGGAAACAAGAAAATAAATAAATTACAAGAGAAGAATAAACATTGTAAAAAATTATTTCAAGAACAGTAACACCATTAGATTATATCAGAAGAAGAGAAATAAGATAGAACAGCGTACCAGAGACTACCCCCAAAACAAGAAAACGTTAATCTAAGACAGTGGTAGGCCATGGTAATACCCAAGACCAGAGGACAGTGGTTTGATTTTAGAGTGTCCTCCAAGATGAGTTGCTTATCATAGCTAAGAGTTTCTTCTACTCTTACCAAGAGGAAAATACCACTGAACAATTATATTGCAGTAGTAAATCACTTGAGCGAAGAAGAATTATTTCATAATCTCTGTGTTGTGATGTGTGTACTAGCGAGCTGGTATATTGTAACTGAGAGTCTCTTGTGAGTGCAACTACAGTTTACTTGATCGGAGCTTGAGTATCTATACAACTATTCCAGTCTAGAACAGGACAATAAAATCAAACACAAAGATGCAGGAAAATACAAGAAGGAATAAGTTATCAGTGAGAAAGGGAAGCGATAACAACAATATAAAAAGATAAAGAAATACCGCTACAGTGTACATAAGACCTTTAAAAAAGACATTGATGTGAAATGGGCACCCAGCTCTTGAGAGGCCTACTGTGGACGGGTCATCTAGCAAAAGATATGTATGTTTTAGGTGATCAATGGAGACCCAATCTTTTTAGCCACGCATGTTGTGGAAGGATG
The DNA here is from genome assembly GCF_036898095.1 of Palaemon carinicauda. Classification (NCBI taxonomy): domain Eukaryota; kingdom Metazoa; phylum Arthropoda; class Malacostraca; order Decapoda; family Palaemonidae; genus Palaemon; species Palaemon carinicauda. The sequence continues at coordinate 32,432,250 of NC_090760.1, read as the reverse complement.
TTTTCGGATTACAAGGAATGGGCTCTTGTAAGGGGCATTAACAATGGCTTGCTAGTGTTGCTGCACAGAAAAACATGCGTTGATGAAGGTAGATCTGTCGGTATGTGTTGCTTATCAGGGGCTTGTAAGTCTGAGTGCAGGGAGTAAATTTTCATACAACATAACGTAGGCGATGGAGATTGCAGGAGGAGGTTGCAGACGGAAAAGAATTTGGCAGGGACAACCAAAGGGTCACCATATACCATTTCAGATGCCGAGACATCCAGGGTATCTTTAGGAGTGGTCCTTAGTCCCAGGATGACCCAGGGAAGCTGGATAAACCAGTTGGAGTCGTTGTAGCATAGCATCGAAGCTGCTTTGAGTGTACGGTGAAAACATTTAACCATAACGTTGGCAGCAGGGTTGTGTGCGGTTGTCTGATGATCGGTGATACCCAGGAACTTGCTAATGATGTCCACAATTGAGAGGTGAAACTGGTACCCCTGTCGGAAGCAATAGGCTCGGGATACCAAATCTCGCTATCAATCCTGAGAGTAAGGCAGATGTACGCGAGGCAGACGTTGCATTTTCCATAAGAATGGCTTCAGGCCAGCGAGTGGAGCGGTTGATGACGATAAACAGATAACGATGTCCTTGTGATGTGGGTAGGGGACCTACAAAATTGATGTGAATGTGGGTAAAACACCGCTAAGGCTGGTGAAATATGGCCACCGATAAATCCATGCGTCGATGTACTTTTGAGGTTTGGCATGAAGTACAGGCACGGACCAATCCTTAACATCCTTAGTAAGGCCTTGCCAAATGAACTTTGTCTTCAGTACCTGTGCATTAGAATGGCGTAAGGGATGAGAAAGGGCATGAAAAAAACCAAACACCTGTCTCCATGGTCTAGGTCTGCCAGTACTGATATCACAGAAGAGGGTGGCATTGGAGTCATCGAGATGGAGGTCCTCCCAACAGGGGGATGATCAAGATGTCCTACATGCTTGGTACTCTGGATCTTTTCCTGGGGACATGCTGAAGGGTACATTTGTATTCAGCTACTGCAGAAAGATGTAGGCATTGTCGGGCGAACCAGGCGTCAGACTGTCAAGTGCAAGCTTGCACCAGAGGTGTGTGGTCCATGCAAATAATGAAGGGTTTACCTTCCAGAAAATGGTGAAAGTAACGGACAGCCAAGTGCACTGCCAGCATTTCGCGATTGAAGGTCGAATAGCCGGATTCCGCCATGGGCAGTTTTTTACTGAGGACGTAAAATGGGCTAGGCGAACTGTTGACCACCTGTTCAAGGACTGCCTCAATAGCAATGTCGCTGGCATTAGTGTAGAGATGAAGAGGTGCATGTGGCAGAGGAAAAGTGAGAGCAGCAGCGGTCGATAGGACATTCTTTGCGCTGAGGAGGGCCGCTTCTTGAAAGGAAATTTGGTAATAGTTGATCACGCCCAAGAATTTTTGCAGTGCTTTGACGGTCAAGGGAGTGAGGAGTTTTAAACGGCTGCTACCTTCTCAGGGAGAGCGAGCATGGACTCCTTCAGGAGTGATGTGGTGCCCTAAGAATGATACTTCGTTGACACTAAAGGTACACATGTCGTACCAGACTACAAGGCCGTTCTTTTGTAGGCGGTCGAGCACGATGCGTAGATGATGGAGGTGTTCCTCTTTGGAGGAAGAGAACACGAGTATGTCGTCCACGTAACATACACAGAAGGGGAGGTCCCATAAGATCCAGTCCATGACATGCTGAAAAGTGGCCACTGCATTACGAAGGACAAAACAGGAGTAATTAAAGGTATATGTACCGAAGGAAGTGGTAATGGTAGTCTTTGGGATGTCTTTTGGGATCAGGGGTACCTAATAATACCCCTTCCGGAGGTCGAGCATGGAGAAAACCTGCGCTTATTGCAAGTAGGATGTCACGACCGCAATGTTTTGGAGTGGGTAGTGATCCGGTTCTCCCTGCATATTGAGTTTGTTTAATCTCCACATGGACATGAAGAGCCATTTTTCTTCAAGACAATGAGTAAGGGGTACGACCATGTGCTTGAGGCCTTCTTCCATTTTGGTAAACGTTTACTCAGCGGCTGACAAATAATCCAGTGCTAGACGGCTGAATCTAGCGAACACTGGGGGGGGCAGTCGTCTGCATATGGTGATAAGTGCTGTGTTTTGTGGGAACCGTGGCCATTGATGAAGTTCTGGACGGAAAACTTCCCTTTAGGGTGGGAGCATGTGAGCATAGGCATCTGTGGAGGCGCTGAGGTTGAGAGTGAGGTCAGAGGGGCGGGTTGGAGAGGTATTGAGGAGTACGAATCCATGTTGACTAACTGTCGTGGAACTACATCGACCAGGTGAAAATGTGATAGGAAACCAGCACTGAGGATTGTTAATATGACTTCACCAACGAGAAACATCCGAATATATTTGGTGCTTACAAATGATGATGTAGGGGTTTCATAACCATGGGTGGGTATTGCAGATCCGTTGACAGCTACCAGGCTGAATGCGGCAGATTTAGACAGAATATGTCATGTGCTGGAGAGTGGTCTTGACAGAAAAGAAAAGCAGGCACTCATGTCTACCATAAAGGGTACGCCCGTACATGTGTCACATAAAAATAAAATATTAGTTACAAGGGAGAACACTGCCGCAAGAGATGACCTACTTACACGTTTTATGGCAACTGACAACCATTCACACATTTCACAGCAGCCCCAAATTTGGAGTGGTAGTAGCATAACTTCAGCCGATGGGCATCTTTAACTGGCTGGAGAAGTAGCTAGTTGGGGCGTAAGAGAGGGGTGGCTCGTGTGGGTGGTTGGCGGCTTTGTCGCCAATTCTGCACATCATGAGGTGGGCGTCCGTGTCCTACCACATTCACATCGACTTCAGTCGATGTTGAATAGTTGTCCATTTCGTCAGGAGTGGAGACGTTGATGGAGGTCTGGAAGGTGGTGAAATGGCAGTCCATATGGGCATCGAGTGTGTTCTTCAGGTCCTTCGTTGGCAAAATATCGACATCGGGGATGGCAGTACGTACAATTTTGTGTAAACACCATACCCTAAGTGCAAAAAGTAGATTCTCCTCACGAGTAGATCCGTCAGCAGCAGGTTGCAGGCAAGCATTGCTGTTCATTTCCCTGAGGGTGAGTGAAGCCTTTTTGCTCCCTAATGGTTGTTGAGAGAGCTGAAAAAGTTTTGCTATACAGGTGGCCGGTGATGGCGAGCACTGCTCCAGGAGTTATGATTTGAGATCTATGTACGTTATGGAGCTGTCGCCTTGCTCGCACCGCCAATAGGAGATATCCGGGAAAGTGTCCCTGGAGATGGCCATGAGATTTTAATCAGGTTTAGTGCTTGACCGAGTCACACCCTTTATGTGAAACAGGACTTCAGCACGCTGGAACTAAGCGAACGCTTTTCTGCTGACAAAGGACAGTAGTTTTAGAGGTGTGGTGTTGATAACAGAGTCAGTGTCTGAGGGCGTCATCATCAAACAATAAGGCATGGCAATTAAGGGGAAAAGGAGTTGAACACTACGGTGGTCACAAATGTACCGGCGAGCTTTTAGGTTGTGACTGAGAGCCTCTCGTAAATGTAACTGGACTTTATTTGTTCAAACCTTGAGTATTTATACAACCCGATCTAGTCATGAAAGGCATAAATACTCAAACACAATGGTGCAGGAAAATACAGAAAAAAACAAGTTATCAGTGATACGAGAGAGCCATAATGGAATTATACAAAAAATATGGAATACCGTTACAGTGTATGAGCGTGTGTGATACACGTGCGGTACAGGTGTATGAGGATAGAGGCGAATGTGCTAAGAATAGGCCAGACTACTCGGTATATGTGTAGGCAAAGACAAAATGAGCTGTAACCAGAGAGGGATATAATATAGTATTGTCTGGTCAGTTAAAAGACCCAAAAACTCACTAGCAGTAATATCTCAACAAGTGACTAGTGCCCTGGGCAACCTACTATTGACAACAATAAATAAGTGTTGCCGATACTGAATCAATGTAGTCATATTAGATTACTGAGACTACAGGAATTAATCTACAGACATCCAACATGTAAAATGATGTTTGAACCCACATATTAGGTGATATATTACACATAATAATACTGGTAGCCTACATGTGAAATGCGTCTTTTCATATATAGCCCAGGGCACCTGCCACCCATTGAGATAGTACTGCTATAGAGTTATTGAGTACTTTGACTGGTCAGAGAGTACTACATTGAATTCTTCTGTCTGGTTACGGCTCATCTTCCTTTTGTTTATACATACATCAAGTAGTCTGGCCTATTCTCTACATATTCTCCTCTATATTAATACACCTGACAACACTGAGGTTACCAAACAATATTTCCTCTCTCAAGGGGTTACCTATTGAAATGTAATTTTTCAGTGGCTACTTTCCACATGGTAAGGGTAGAAGAGACTTTTTAGCTATGTTAAGCAGCTCTTCTAGTAGAAAGACACCCCAAAATCAAACCATCATTGTCTGGTCTTGGATAGCACCATAGCCTCTGTACCATGGTCTTTCAATGTCTTTTGGTGTAGAATTCTCTTGCTTGAGGTTACACTTGGGCACACTATTCTATCTTATTTCTCTTTCTCTTGTTTTGATAGTTTACATAGGAAAGATTTATTTTAATGCTGTTACTTTTCTTAAGATATTTTATTTTGATTGCTAATTACTTCTTTTGTAGTTTCCTTATTTCCTTTCCTCATTGGGCTATTTTCCTTGTTGGAGCAATCTGGCTTATAGCATTCTAATTTTCCAACTAGGGTTGTAGCTTACCAAGTAATAATAATAATAATAATAATAATAATAATAATAATAATAATAATACCGCTCCCTCCCCCTCACTCTTGCAATGCATTCTCGAAATTTCTTTTCTATAGGTATTTGCGAATGACGTGGATTCACTGGAGGAATGCTTACAAAGGTCTCTCTTTCTAGGCCTTAGCAAAGGTCCAAATGAACAGTGAGAAAGGGGTCACTATTAGTGGGTGGCACTAGGCGAAGAAAACAGCGATTACTCCACCACATTCGACCACTAAGAAAACAAACTTGATAATCTCTTGACTCTCCATCCCCAAGACGTTAGCAACTTTCGCCCAATGAGGAGAGGTTGGTTCTTGAATTCGAACTTGCTGTCAGACACTCAACTTGGGCAGGGAGTGAGCATGCTGGTCGTACTGGGTCTTTACCTGCTCAGCGGATGGCAGCACGGTGGTAACAATCTTCAGTCTTGACCTGCCGTTGCTTGGAGAACGCTTTTGGATGGGTAGGAATACATGACTTGAGGGCTCGGCCATACAGTAGGGAATGGAGGATTAGGACGAGAACGTGGTGCAGTAGTACGAATAATCTATTGTGGATACCAACGGGATATATTACAAATGTACTCAAAAGAGGGAAGAAGTCTAACTTGCTCTATTATGCTTTGTTCGTCTATGAAGATTTACTTATATTGTTTCTTTATCAAGTGGACAAATGCAGAAAAGACTGTCTGATATATTTCTAGTATACTGTGCTCTTGAAGATGATTCCCAAGAGATGGAAAATAAGTAGAAAAATATATGAAAGTAGCAAATCCACAAAAATATAAAAACTTTAATAATCCAAAAAAATATAAGAAGTAATATATCACCAAAATATAAAAACTAAGAAATACAAAATTATAATACTAGATGTTCTTATAATAGTAATAATATTAGTAATAATAATAATAATAATAATAATAATAATAATAATAATAATAATAATAATAATAATAATAATATTCTGAAAAAACCGAAACTGTACAAAATTAATATCATACATCGTGCATTTGAAAA
>NC_090760.1:32398896-32408896 GCF_036898095.1 Palaemon carinicauda | reverse complement strand
TTCGTCAAAACTTTTTTTTCTTTTAGGTTAGTGTTGTGTGGTCTCTGTGCATGTTGTTAGCTTCATTACCCTTAATTGGTGTGGCGAGAATACAACTTAAAATTTAGGTTCTTAATGTCAATTACGAGTAGATACAAAATCTGTGGGGTACAATACAACAGGACTTATCAGTAAGAGAGATGAGAACAAAAAGACTGTGCATTATTGGTATTATAAGCTAAGCTATAAACCCAGTTGGAAAAGGTAGATACGATAACTGCAATGGCTCCAATAGGGAAATATAGCCCAGTGAGGAAAGAAAACTAGGAAATAAATAAACAACAAGAGAAGAAAAAACAATAAAAAAAATATTTCAAGACCAGTAACAGCATTAGATTATATCATTCACTTGGAAAAATAACAAGAGGAAGAGAAATAAGATAGAACAGCGTACCAGAGACTACCCCCAAAACAAGAATACTCTAATGATAATCCAAGACAGTGGTAGGCCATGGTACGACTTAAGACCAGAGGACAATGGTTTGATTTTGGAGTGTCCTTCTAGAAGAGTTGCTTATAGCTAAAAGAGTTTCTTCTACTCTTACCAAGAGGAAAATACCACTGTAAAATTACATTGAAGTAGTTAATCCCTTGAGCGAAGAAGAATTGTTTGGTAATCTCAGTATTGTGAGGTGTGTACTGGCGAGCTGCTGTATTGTGACTGAGAGTCTCTTGCGAGTGCAACTAAAGTTTATTTGATCGGAGCTTGAGTATCTATACAACCATTCCAGTCTAGAACGGGACAAATAAATTCAAACACAAAGGTGCAGGAAATTACAAGAATGAATAAGTTATCAGTGAGAAGGGAAAGCAATAACGACAATATAAAAAAAATAAAGAAATTCCCCTACAGTGTACCAGCATTTGTGATACACATGCAGTACATCGTTCTCCCTTTAAAAAAGACATCGATATAAAATAGGGCGCCCAGCTCTTGAGAGGCCTACTGTAGAAGGGGCATTCAGCAAAAGATATGTATGTTTTAGGTGATAAATGGAGACTCAGCCTTCTTAGCCACGCATATTGTGGAGGGATTCTTTCGGTGTATGACGGATCACAAGGAATGGGTTCTTGTAAGGGGCATTAACAATGTCTTGCCAGTGTTGTTGCGTAAAAAAACATGCGTTGATGAGTGCAGATCTGTCGGTATGTGTTGCTTAGCTCGGGCTTGTAAGTCTCACTGCAGGGAGTAAATTTTCATACAACATGACGTAGGCGCTGGAGATTGGAGAGGAGGTTGCAGACGGCAAAGAATTCGGCAAGGAAGACCAAAGGGTCACCATATACAATTTCAGATGCCGAGACATCCAGGGCGTCCTTAGGAGTGTTCCTTAGTCTAAGGATGACCCAGGGAACCTGGATAAACCAGTTGGAGTCCTTGCAGCAGAGCATCAAAGCTGTTTTGAGTGTACGGTGAAAACATTCAACCATACCGTTTACAGCAGGGTTTTATGCAGTTGTTTGATGAACGGTGATACCCAGGAAACTCGCTAATGATGTCTACCATCGAGAGGTGAAAGTGGTACCCCTGTCAGAAGCAATAGGCTCGGGGATACCAAATCTCGCTATCAATATTGAGAGTAAAGCTGATGTACGCGAGGCAGACGCTGCAGGTTCCATAAAAATGGCGTTAGGCCATCGAGCGGAATGGTTGATGATGGTAAACAGATAACGATGTCCTTTTGATGTGGGAAGGGGACCTAAAATATTGATGAGAATGTTGGCAAAGCACCACTGAGGCTGGTGAAATGTGCCCACTCATAAATCCGTACGTCGATGTACTTTTGAGGTTTGGCATGAAGTACAGGCACAGACCTAATCCTTAGCATCCTTAGTAATGCCATGCCAAATGAACTTTGTCTTCAGTACCTGTGTAGTAGAAAGGTGCAAAGGATGACAAGGGCATGGATAAAATTAAACACCTTTTGGCACATGGGAGAAAGTCTCCACAGTCTAGGTCTGCCAGTACTGATATCACAGAAAAGGGTGGCACTGGAGTCATCGAGAGTGACGTCCTCCCAACAGAGGGATGTGCAGGATGTACTACATGCTTGGTACTCTGGATCTTTTCATTGGGCTTCTGCCAAGGTGCTGTAATCCAATCAGAAGTAAATGGCATTCAATGTTTTTCTTAAAATGTCATCAGTGTCAGGAATCATTTTCCTCGAGACGTGCTGAAAGGTATGGCAGAGATATGTTGGCATAGACGGGTGAACCAGGTGCAGACTGTCAAGTGAAAGCTTGTACCACAGGCATGTGGTCCGTGCAAATAATGAAGGGTGTACCTTCCACAAAGTGGTGAAATTGACAGACAGCCAAGTGGACCGCCAGAAATTCGCGACTGAAGTTAGAGTAGCCGGATTCCGCCATGGACAGTTTTCTACTGAAGACGGCAAATGGGAAGGGCAAACTGTTGACTACTTATTCAAGGACTGCCTCAATAGCAATATCACTGTCATTGGTGTAAAGAAGAAGAGGTGCATGTGGCAAAGGTAAAGTGAGAGCAGCAGCAGTTTATAGGGCATTCTCTGCGCTACGGAGGGCCGCTTCAGGAAAGGAGCCCTACTTTAGGTCTTTTGGCTTGCTCTTGAGGGAGGCAGAGAGGGGGGAAAGAGTGGCGGGGATGGCTGGCACGGAAATTTGATAATAGTTGATCACGCCCAATAATTTTTGTAGTGCTTTGACGGTCAAAGACGTGAGGAAGTTCCAAATGACTGCTACCTTCTCAGAGAGAGCATGGATGCGTAGATGAGGGAGGTGTTTCTCCTAGGAGGAAGAGAACACAAGTATGTCGTCCATGTAATATACACAGAAGGGGAGGTCCCATAAGATGCCGTCTATGACACGCTGGAAAGTGGTCCTAGAATTACGAAGGACAACACAGGAATAATTGAAGGTATATGTACCGAAGGAAGTGGTAATGGTAGTCTTGGGGATGTCTTCTGGGATCAGGGGTATCTGATAATACCCCTTCCAAAGGTCAAGCATGGAGAAAACCTTCGCTTTTTGCAAGTAGGATGTCACATCCTTTATGTTTTGGAGTGATATGGTTCTCCCTGCATGTTCAGGCTCCTGTAATCCCCACATGGATATGAAGAGCCATTTTTCTTCAAGGCCTCAAGTGCATGGTCGTCCCTCTTACGCATTGTAAGAGGGACGACCATGCACTTGAGGCCTTCTTCCATTTCGGTAAACATTTGTTTAGTGGCTGACAAATAATCCAGTGCCAGATGCCTGAATTTGGCGAAGACAGGGGGGCCAGTTGTCTTGATATGGGGATAAATGATGTGTTTTGTGGGAACTGTGGCCATCGATAAAGTTCTGTATGGAAAACTTCCCTTTACTATGGGAGCATGTGAGCGTAGGCATTCTTGGGTGCACTGATGTTGAGAAGGTCGAAGGGGCAGCTTTGAGAGGTGTTGAGGAGTACGAATCCATGTTGACTAACTGTCATTGAACTACATTGACCATGTAAAAATGTGATAGGAAATCCCCACCTAGAATTGGTAATATGACGTCAGCAAAGAGAAATATCCGAATATATCTGGTGCTTAGAAACGATAATGTATGGGTATCATAACTATGGGTGGGTATCGCAGATCCGTTGGCAGCTACCAGGTGGAATGCGGCAGATTTAAACAGAATATGCCATTTCCTGGAGAGTGGTCTTGGCAGAAAAGAATGGTAGGCACCTGTTTCTACCAAAAATGGCACGCCCTTACCTGCGTTGTGTAAAAAGAAAATATTAGTGACAGGGGAGGACACTGCTGCAAGCGATGGCCTACGTACACGCTCTATGGCAACTGACAACCATTCACACATTTCTTCACAGCAGTCCTGAATTTGGAGTGGTAGTAGCATAACTGCAGCCGATGGGCCGGTAATTGAGTGGAGAAGTTGCTGGTTGGGGCGTAAGGGAGGGGTGTTTTATACTGGTGGTGGGTGGCATTGTCACTACTTCTGCACGTCATGAGCTGGGCGTCCATGTCCTACAGCATTCACGTCAACTTCGTTCGATGTTAAATATTTGTCCACTTTGGTAGGAGTGGAGACGTTGATGAAGGTCTGGAAGGTGGTGAATTAGCTGTCCATATGGGCGTTGACTTTGGTCATCAGGTCCTTCATTTGCAAAATATCGACATCGGGGATGGCAGTACGTACAGTTTCGGGTAGTCACCATACCCAAAGTGCACAAAGTAGATTCGCTTCACGAGGAGATCCGTAAGCAGCAGGTTGCAGGCAGGCATTACTGGTCATTTTCCTGAGGGTGAGTGAAGCCCTTTTGCCCCCCATTGGTTGTTGAGAGAGCTGAAAAAGTTTTGATATGCAGGTGGACGGTGATGGCGAGTACCACTCCAGAAGTTATGATTTGAGGTCTTTGTACATTATATGGGCGACGCCTTGCACGCACAGCCAGTTGGAGATATCCGGGAAAGTGACCCTGGAGATGGCCATGAGAATGTAATCAGGTTTGGTGCTTGACCGAGTCACACCCTTTATGTGAAACTGGACTTCAGCACACTGGAACTAAGTGAACGCTTTTCTGCTGACAAAGGACAGTAGTTTTAGGTGTGTGGTGTTGATAACAGAGTCAGTGTCGGAGGGTGTCATCATCAAACAATAAGGCATGGCAATGAGGGGGAAAAGGAGTTGAATATTCCAGTGGTCACCAGTGTACCGGCGAACTGTTAGGTTGTCACTGAGAGCCTCTAGTAAATGCAGCTGAACTTTATTTGTTCAAAACTTGAGAATTTATACATCCCATTCCAGTCATGAAAGACACAAATATTCAAACGCAATGGTACAGGAAAATACAGGAATAAACAAGTTATCAGTCAGAGGGGAGAGCCATAATGATATAAAAAAAATATGAAATACCGTCACATTGTGCGTGTGTGATACACTTGTGGTACAGGTGTATGAAGGCAGAGGAAATGTGCTAAGAATATGACAGACTACTCGGGGTATGTGTAGGCAAAGACAAAATGATCTGTAATCAGAAAGGGATCCAATGTAGGACTGTCTGGTCAGTTAAAGGACCCAAAAACTCTAGTAGTAAAATCTCAACAAGTGGCTGGTGCTCTGGGCAACCTACTATTGAGAACAATAAATGATTGTTGCTGATACTGAATCAATGTAGTCCTATTAGATTACTGAGACTACAGGAATTAATCTACTGACATTCAACATGTGAAATGATGTTTGAACGCACCTATTACATGATATATAACACATATTAATACTGGTAGCCTACATGTGAAATGCGTCTTTCCATACATAGCCCAGGGCACCAGCCACCCATTGAGATAGTACTGCTATAGAGTTTTTGGGTACCTTGACTGGCCAGACGGTACTACATTAAATTCTCCTTTCTGGTTACGGCTCATTTTCCTTTTGCTTATACATATATCAAATAGTATGGCCTATTCTTTACATAGTCTCCTGTCTCAATACACCTGACAACACTGATATTACCAACCATTTTTTCCTCGCTCAAGAGGTTACCTAGTGAAATGTAATTATTTAGTGGCTACTTTCCTCTTAGTAAGGGTAGAAGAAACTCTTTAGCTATGGTAAGCGGCTCTTCTAGTAGAAAAATGCTCGAAAATCAAACGATTATTTTCTGGTCTTAGATAGTGAGTGCCATAGCCCCTGTACCATGGTCTTTCACTGTCTTGGGGTAGAATTCTCTTGCTTGAGGGTACACTCGGGCACACTATACTATCTTATTTCTCTTCCTCTTGTTTTTATAGTTTACATATGAAAGATTTATTCTAATGTTTTTACTTTTCTTAAAATATTTTACTTTGATTGTTAATTACTTCTCTTGTAGTTTCCTTCTTTCCTTTCCTCAATGGGTTACTTTCCTTGTTGGAGCACTCGGGCTTTTAGCATCCTATATATATATATATATATATATATATATATATATATATATATATATATATATATATATATATATATATATATATATATATATATATATATATATATATATATATATATATATATATATATATATATATATATATGTACATATATACATACATATATATATATATATATATATATATATATATATATATATATATATATATATATATATATATATATATATATATATACATATATATTTATACATACATACATACATACATACATATAAACATACATACATATATACATATATGCTTTTCCAACTAATAATAATAATAATAATAATAATAATAATAATAATAATAATAATAATACCGCCCCCCCCCCCCACTCTTGTAATGCATTCTCGAGACTTCTTTTCTATGAGTATTTGCGAATGACGTGGGTTCACTGGAAGAATACTTACAGAGGTCTCTTTTCTATGCCCTAGCAGGGGTCCATAGGGACAGGGAGAGAGGGGTTACTGTTACTGGGAGGCTCTAGGCAAAGAAAACGGCGATTACTCCACCACATTCGACCACTAAAAAAAAAAACTTGATAATCTCTTGACTCTCCATGCCCCATGACATTAGCAGCTTTCGCCCAATGAGGAGAGGTTGGGTCTTGAATCCGAACTTGCTATCAGGCACACAACTTGGGCAGGGAGTGGGCATGCTGGTCATACTGGGTCTTTACCTGCTCATAGCGGGTGGCAGCACGGTGGTAACAATCTTCATTCCTGACCTGCCGTTGCTTGGAGAACGCTTTTGGATGGGTAGGAATAAATGACCTGAGAGCTCGGCCATACAGCAGCTGCTGTAGGGAATGGAGGATTAGGACGAGAACGTGTTGCAGCAGTAGGAATAATCTATTCTGGATATCTACGGGATATAATACAAATGTACTCAAAAGAGGGAAGAAGTCTAACTTGCTCTATTATGCTTTGTTCGTCGATGAAGATTTACTTATACTGCTTCTCTGTCAAGTGGGCAAATATAGAATACTTTATGATATATTTCTTGTATACTCTGCTCCTGAAGATGATTCCCAAGAGATGGAAAATAAGTAGAAAAATATATGAAAGTAGCAAATCCACAAAAATATAAAAACTTTAATAATCCAAAAAAAAAATATAAGAATTAATATATCACAAAAATATAAAAACTAAGAAATAAAAAATTATAAATACTAGATATCCCAAAAAATGCAAAAAAAAAAATCACAAAAAATATAGAACTTATAAATCTCAAAAAATATAAAAGCTAAAATCCAAATGAATAAAAAAAATCCAAGAACTATTAAAACTTAAAAATCTAAAAATATTAAAACTAATAAATCCAACAAAATCTAGAATAAGAAAAAAATATACAGACTAAAAATATCCAAAAAATACACAACACAAGATAAAAAAAATGAACTAAAAGTAAAAAAAAAATAAGACTAAAAAATCCAAAGTAATGATAAATAATTATCAAAAAAATATAAGAACTTACTAATCCAAAAAAAAAAAATAAATAAATAGAAAAAAAGGATACGTGGATAAACATAATAATATATATAAAAAGTTAAAGAATCCAAAAAATAAAAAAATTAAAAAATCCAAAAAAATAAGAAAATGAAAATAAAAAAATATAATAACTAGGGGAAAAAAACATAAATACTCAAAATCCTATAACCTATAAAAATTAAAAAAAGATATTGAAAATTAAAAATCATCCCCCCCACAAAAGAAATATATAAAAAACTAGAATATCTAGCAAGAGGAGGTGGAGGGTGGTTCAGTGTTTGGAGATTATTTATTCATTCAGATGAAATTTTGAAATCTATATCGGTGAAAAGTTCAAAGTTTGGAGAATCGGAAGACCTAGAAACTTATGGCCGATGATGCGAAAGATAAATCACAAAAAGAAAAAAAAAAAAGTGGTACTAACTGGGAGAATGTGAGTTAATACAAGATAAAGGTAAAGAGCAAAGTTTAAATAGAAAAGGGTTTAATAAATAATAATAATAATAATAATAATAATAATAATAATAATAATAATAATAATAATAATAATAATAATAATAATAATAATGATAATAATAATGATAATAATAATATGTTATTATTATTATTATTATTATTATTATTATTATTATTATTATTATTATTATTATTATTATTATTATTATTATCATTATTAATATTATTATTATTGTTCTTATAATAATAATAATAATAATAATAATAATAATAATAATAATAATAATAATAATAATAATAATAATAATAATAATAATAATAATAATATTCTGAATAAACCGAAACTGTACAAAATTAATATCGTACATCGCGCATTTGAAAAGTTTCCTTGTTTGGCCCCGATTAGCAGTAATTTGCACCATAATGACCTTGTACTGTATGTTGATGGGCATACCAAATTAGGAGGCAATTCCTTTTGAAATTAATGTTGCTGGTGTAAAAATTTCTTTATATGAGACCCTGATTGAATCGCAAAAGGATGAAATATTGCATGCAAAATTTAAAAACGAGAAGCATAATAATTTGAAAACAAATGACTGCTAAAAAGTACCTACTTTTTGGGGGATAAAGCAAAGTTCTATGTCATAGCTTTTCCACCATCTTGTCCTCTCGAATTATGATTTATTCGTGTTTTTCACTTATTATCAAAAGCTTTTAATAGATTTGGCATTGTGAAAAATAGTGATCTTCGCTTATCGTCTGAGCCGATTATTAAAAATGACTGGCTGAGCAGCATCAACCACAGGGATCTCATCGAGCAAATCTGCATTTTTGTACAGTGGTTACTTAGGCCAATTTCAAACCGATTTATTTTGAGTTACTTACCTTTATCCATGAACGCTCTTTATGATATAATCATTAAATGTTTGTTAATAATTGATTATTAATCTTCCTTCAAAATAAAGCATAATCATTCACTAAATTTTTTTCATTATGGATACGAATTCTTTACCATTTGCATTATGGAAAAACATATGAATTTTTTTTTATCTTATAAATGCATATGAGGGTCCACAGTAAAATATCAAGCAGATAAGGTGCCCGCTGGTTAGAAAAAAAATAGAGAATCCCTGTTTCTTTTTTTTTTCTTTTTTTATGCCAAAAATTTATTTTCCAAATCAATAGACTCTATTTTATGTTGCGCTGATACTTGATGTAAATACAGTCATTTATTTTCCAGAATTATATGAATTTTCACGAGGCAAAAAAGTAAAGTGGGATGTGGCTATAAAGCTCCATGAACATTAAAACCATTTTATGATTTGACCTGACATTCCTGTCAAGTTATATTTATATACTGTGATGTTTGAATAGTATCATTAAAACTTTAAACCATAATGGTACTATTACGAAAACAATTATAGCAGTGAAAAATGAATTTCCACGACATCAAAACGAGATGATATATAGTAGTAGTTTGTTGAACATATTACCGGGTGAATATCTTCACCATCATTTACACATTAATATTTCATAACAGGTGTTGCTACACATAAAAAGGATTCTCTTAGTTAAATGTGACATTATTCTCTCTCGGTGGTCGGGGTCGAGCTTTGCTTGGGTGCCATTTGGAAATGTTTTACCTAAAACAGGCTGTCGGTTCGAGACTGATCTAATTTAGCTACTGGCAAGAAAAATACAACTAAGTTTAATCTTTTTGTCGGAATTTTCCGAATTTCAATTCCCTCACTAGTTCAAAGTATTTTTAAACAGGTTTGGAAAACTTCAACTATAATGATTCACTTCTCTGTACAGTGAGAAAGTTGTTGTACATACACACACAAACACATATGTATGTATTTATATATATATATATATATATATATATATATATATATATATATATATATATATATATATATATATATATATATATATATATGTATATAAATATATATATATATATATATATATATATATATATATATATATATATATATATATATATATATATAATATATATATATATATATATATATATATATATATATATATATATATATATATATATATATATATATA
>NC_090760.1:32371396-32383896 GCF_036898095.1 Palaemon carinicauda | reverse complement strand
AATTATATAGAACAGTGTGCCCCGTGTGCCCGAGTGTACCCTCAACCAAGAGAACTCTAACCCAATATATTGGAAGACCATAGTACAGAGGCTATGGCACTACCCAAGACTAGAGAACAATGGTTTGATTTTGGTATGTTCTTCCTCTAGAGGAGCTGCTTACCATAGCTAAAGAGATTCGTCTACCATTACCAAGAGGAAAGTGGGCACTGAACAATTACAGTGCAGTAATTAACCCCTTGGGTGAAGAAGAATTGTTTGGTATTCTCAGTGTTGTGAGGTGCATGAGGACAGAAGTCAATCTGTAAAGAATAGGCCAGACTATTCGGTGTATATGTAGGCAGAGGGAAAGTAAACCGTAACCAGAGAGAAGGAGCCAATGCATCACTGTTTGGCCAGTCAAAGGACCCAATAACTCTCTAGCGGTAGTATCTCAAAGGGTGGCTGGTGCCTTCAATATCGGTAACAACAACATTCGTGGTAACAACCCTATATTATCAGTACATGAAAACTACCCTAACCTCAATTTTCCTTAGATTTTACGGTTAATAAAAACAAATCACGTAACAAACTCATCTTGCTCGAAAAACTGGACCCGTTGGATCTGTCCAGAACTGAACATTTCTAAAAACTTTTTAAAATACATTTTACCATAATCAATGTATAGCAATGATCATAATTGATTATCTAACTATATGATATATGTAGACAGACTTTATTTTTTTTTTTTTCTAGAGAATCATAATAGTGTCAATTCTTAGACGGTTACTGCATGTTTTTATACCAGAGCGTTTTCCAGGTAAAAGTTAAATTCATTAAATCTTTCGATAAATGAATTTTGTTTGATTGTATCGTTCTGAAAACCATTTTTATTATAATGAAATTTATGTACAATTTAAATTTAACCCAAAGTCAATATACAAATATCCTCGGTACATTTATTATAATATACACGATTGATATTATCAAGAGGGATTGAACATTTATTTATGTCCAGATCAATGTGGAATACAAAGTATCAATTATTCCATTGTGTGAAAGATATCCTTAAACAATGTATCAAGATCCCATCTATTCTTAACATTTGATGTAAAACTCCAGTATTTTGATGAATACCATCCAATTACCCTGAATACTTTATTGCTTCAACTACGATTATTAGTATTTTCCAAAATCAAAACCCTTTATCATAATGATTTTCTAAAATTCTGAGCTACAAACCGTCATTTAATTAAAAATAATCACATATTGCTAATATCTGATAAAGATATATATGTGTATTTATATGATTCCATTCTGTAATCAGGCTACTAAAATAAATAGGCTAATTTATTTTATTTCCATATCCTAAATGTCCCCTAACTTTAGTTATTTCAAAAAATCTCTAGATGAAAATACTCTTGGGTAATACGGATAAAAGTAGGTGATTATCTCGGTCTTGTTTTTTGGAGTTGCAGAAAAAAAATATCGTACTTTTTGTCAGAAAATAAATAAATAAATAAAAAAAAAAAAAAAAAAAAAAAAAAAAAAACCGTATGGAGGGGATTTTTTTGCAGACAGATTGATACAAAGCTAACAGCCCACTCGCACATACTTGTCCGGTGGGTCAAGATACTGAGAAGTTCAATCAGATTTATCAGAAAGCCCCACTGAAATTCGTCTCTGCATTTGATGAATGATTTACTCATATCCTTAAAGCTGATGTTAGAGTCTGGACGAAAAGAAGCATGGGATAAAAATTCTTTGGAAATTTTAATGCCTGTTGAGGGGATACTTTCGCATTGATTTTTTTTTTTTTCATCCACTTTCCCTAAGTTCAGAAATTCTCCCTTGAATTATGTATTCCAAAGTTGTATTTATTTTCAGTTTAATTAATTCATTATATTTGTAATCATGTATGATAAGGTATTTGGTTTGTATTTTGTGAAAAGTTGTTGATTAATGACCTCAAAATATTTTGAAGGCAGAAGGATTTGTTATATATAGATTAAATTTATCTAATAATATGTTATAGGACTTGTAAGAAAGGTTTATTGTGACATAATAAATGTCAATGATACGATTGAAACATTGTAATGACTTGTATATGAAAGGTATCGTTGTATTCTAGAACAAGAGTATCTATAGTCAATTCTTTTTAGTGAGGCAGATGTACACCGACTCGCAGGGGTTCCCTATTAGGTCGGAAAAGTTTCTTGCTCGCTGATTGGTTGGACGAGATATTTCTAACCAATCAGATAGCAGGAAACTTTTCCGAGCTAAAAGGGCACCGCTGCGAGTCAGTGCAAATGCGCCTCATTAGAAAATATTTAGTATAGTAAATTCTCGACAATGTCAAAGCCTCTTGACGTGCATTGTATGATGTAGTTTAGCTATGAACTTTCGAGAACAAGTTCACAGGAGATATAAATAGAGAATGACACGAATCTTTTCAGGAGAGACTATTCTCATCCATCGTAAGGTTAAGACAGGAAGATCGAATACCATCAGAAGCTGTGCATCTGATCATGGTCTTTTACATTTGAAACAACGTCCTGTAAAATCCTTCAAAATTTTGCGCTGAAGGTTGTTATATCATTACGACAAATTTCGGTTGGTTTCTACTGATGGGTGAACTGTGAGTATTTTATGAATACTTTAAAATATTGAAAATGTTAAAAAGATTCTCAGATAGTCATTGTCATGGATTTTTTTTTTTTTTTTTTTTTTTTCTTTTTTTTTTTTTTTTTTTTGTTTTTTTTTTTTTTTTTTTTTACTGGTTTGCTACTTTCTATGATAAATTAATTACCAAGGGAGTAAAACATTGAAGTAGATCTTAAATAAAGTACATTTTGTTAAAGCTGGCCGTAATACTGTGTACGGAACAATTAAACTTTTAAGATTAGAAGAAACATTATCTTTACGAGTTTGGAATGTTCTTCCACCAATAAGATTTCTAATAAAAAGAAGAAGGTCTCGTCAAAAACCTTTATGATGTTAGGATTTTAGTATTGAATACCTCTAAATAGTACCATATGCCTTCGGAATATGAAACTAAATATGGCTACTGTGATTTCCTTTCATTCAAAACTTCTTGGAGTACAATTTTCCACGTCTGAAAGAGAGTCCAAATTGGATCACTTTGTGAGCCAAATTGTAAAACTGATAATGTGTTATTATGACGTGAGCCCAAATGCTGTCAATAATTTAAATTGCTGACTAGTAATTTGTAAATGCAACTAGTCAGTGAAATTGGTCTAAAATTGTTCTGGTTATTAGTGTCTTTTCCTGGCTTCGCTACTGATATAACTGTTGCATGTTTCCATGGCTTTTAAAATATATGTTTAATTCAAAGAGGCTTATAAAATTCTAGTAGATAGGACTTTGTTAATAAGGCTAGATTTCTTATCATATCAAGATTTATATCATCCTTACCAGGGCCCGATGAACTACAATTTGATATTGCAAATTTCAGCTCAACTTCAGTAAATTAAGATTCAATGTAATTGTCTCTTCTTTTCATGTTACCAATACTTCTATGCTTTTGATATTTTGTGCAATGATATTTGAGATCACCTGTTCTTATGTTACTTCTTTATTTACACATATCCCCTTTTTCATATACAATAAATATTACTCTAACTAGACTGTTTTCCAGCAAAATGTATATATTTCACGAATTTAAACAATCTACTTGAGTTTCCCGTAACTATTTTTTTTTTTTTTTTTTTTTAACAATGTTCACAAAAAAGTTGATCGAAATGCATTCTTTCTCTCGTAGTTCCAACTTTGCTAATATGTGCGCCTTGATGAATTAATTATCACCTGTAGCTTTTAAGACATTTTATAGACGTTTCTCGATGATACGTTTGTTCTTTTTGGAAATAGACACTATCCCACTTAGTTTTAGAATACACGAACTCATTTCACCCAAATGTTATGTTAACGTTAGACCTACAACATGATGATCATTTTTCAATCTTAGACATTTCAATTTCTGTTGTGATGGATAGATTAATACGACAGTTATAAATGTTTTATCGGACAAAATTAAAATTTTTAAGTCATTATCCATATGAACATGAAGCTAACTCTTGAAAACACTACTTTTTAGAGCTTTTAATCTAAATGTCCCACGAGGAAATTAAATATCTAAATTCATATTCTGTCAGCAATTGTTTTCCATCTAACTTCTTTGAAAAAGTTACCAAGCACTATTTAAATAAGGATTTGTCTTTCTCTCTGAAAGCCACAGTACATTAATCAATGTTCTTAAGAAGTAAATGTATGTGTCGTTACTATTTGAATCTTATAAAATTATAAATGTTAACTTATGAAAACTTTTTCTGATTTTCCTTTACGTAGCGAAATGTACTCCTTTTGGCTTTACAGACATAAACTGGAAACTATTACTTCTTTAAGTATCTAGGACATAAGGAACTCAAAAAAATCTGTTTCCATTTTATCTGACTCCTGTTACTGACTAAATCCAAGGTAACTGACAACTGTCATAACATTATATCTAACACGTATTATGTAGCTAAATACGTGTAATATTCTATTTCATTTTGTCTCGTATGATTTTTAATTTCCGTTATGAAGAAGTAAATTCAGAAATTATGTAAGTAGGTAAATGTTTGCAGGATTCAAAATGGTGTTCACCAAATACCCTATATTCCTTGAAGTTTTATGTATATCTACCCTGTTAAAAACCGTAATTTTAATCAGAAATTCTCCGTAAAAAATATACTGTTCTCGGCCGTATTTCAGTAAAATACAGGAAACCGTAATTTCTACAATTGTTTATGTCCATATGACCGTGTTTGTAACGGCAAATGCCTGGCATTATTTACTCCTAGATTTTTACCGTTTTTTTACGGCAAATTTTTAACAGTGTAGACACACAAGATTAAATGTAGCACAGATGAGGATGTGGCGCTGAATGTGTTGAGAGACAAAGGAGGATAAAGGGAGAAATTGATTTATCAGAGGTACGACAGGGGTTACAGAAGCTTCAAAAAGGCGCAGGAAGGAAGGTTGAGATGGTAAGGACATATGATGAGGCGGGGTGAAGAGTATTATTGGCTGCATGGTGATAGAGATGGAGGTTCCTAGAAGGTGACAGAAGTGAAGACCAAAGAAGAGCTGAAAGAACTTCGTTAGGGAGGATATACAAGAAAATAATGTAAATGAAAACATTGTATATAAAAGATCGAACCAGAAATATTCACCAAAAAGATCGACCCTATATAAATGGGCTGATAATGCTGTAAAAGTGAAAACACAAAAGACCGTGGTGAAAGGGCAGTTTCACATTTTGTTCAATGATAGACTGAATGGTGAGTAAGATATGTGGGGAAAACATGTCTCATATCATGTTTAAAACTTGGAGCGATGTTTGCAAAAAAGTAAAGCTGAAAACCTGTTTTGAAGAAATTACCCTAAAAGCCTCCAATTCTTTGTTCATGCATCTCCTCCTCATTGCTATAAGTCATCAAGAGAACTGGTTTTGGAGGAAGTAATTGGGAACTATGAGTATTAATAGCACACTGGTGAAGGCTGATGTTTCTCTTCACCTAGGATTTTTCACTTTAAATAACAGCAATGTATCATTCCGGGACTCAAATTGCATTCAGAAGAGAACGAGTCTATCTTGTTTGATAGCATGCCCAGGAGGCTAATACACAAGGTTGCAAGGAGCTTGCAGAATCTCTTATATGTATGATTAAATTGAACTCGTCTACATACAGACAGGAATATATTATTATTATTATTATTATTATTATTATTATTATTATTATTATTATTATTATTATTATTATTATTATTATTATTATTATTACAGGATTGTTATTATTATTGTTATTTTTATTATTATTATTATTATTATTATTATTATTATTATTATTATTATTATTATTATTATTATTATTATTATTATTATTTCTACTATTATTAGTAGCTAAGCTATAATCCTACTTGGAAAAGCAGGATGTTATAACCACAAGAGCTCCAACAGGAAAAATAGCCCTGTAAGGAAAGGAAATAAGGAAATACATAAACTACAAGAGAAGTAATGAACAATTAGAATGAAATATTTCAAGAACAGTAACAATATTAAAATAACTCTCATATATAAACTATAAACATTTTAGAACAAGGGGGAAGAGAAATAAGATAGAATGGTGTGCACGAGTGTACCCGCAAGCAAGACAACTTTTTCCTAAGAGAGTGGAAGACCATGATAAAGAGGCTGTGACTACTTAAGCCTAAAGAGCAATGGTTTGATTTTGGAGCGTCTTTCTCATAGATGAGCTACTTACCTTAGATAAAGTCTCTTCTGCCTTTACCAAGAGGAAAGTAGCCACTGAGCAATTGCAGTGCAGTAGTTAACCCCTTGAGTGAAGAAGAATATTTTGGTAATCTCAGTGTTGTCGACTGTATGGGGACAGAGGGGACTGTGAAAAGTATAGGGCAGACTATTCGGTGTATGTGTATCTCAACGGGTGACTGGTGATCATTCTCCAGAGAATCGGCTAAACGATCATACTAGACAACTACGTACATTTTGCAAAACAAAAAATATGAGTTACAAAAGTACGTGACAGTACTTGGATACTGGACTACAGTACATTTCTCAATAACAAGGACACAAAACTGCAATTAATTCTTTATTTGGCACAAAATATAATAAAAAATTGCAGCATTTCTTTGACCATTCATACACACATATATGTCCTATCTACTAGTTCATCCATCATACAAATCTAACATGGGGAGAAGTAGACACATTATTAATACTCAATGCTACAGCAATAAGGGCCATTAATACCCCACATATCTACTGCTCAGACACTGAGGTATTGGCCTTACAAAGATTTCTGCGTCTGAGCAAAGAGACCATCGTGATCATGGAAACTTGTGACATTAGAAGGCAGGTGAAGCCTAAAGTCATTAATGATGCAGACAGTTCAAACAAGACTACAGCACTGCCTGGCTGTCATGCTAATAGTGGATGTGACACCACAGGCCATATATTTGGAAAAAGGACAACTAACCTGCTTCAGTGCATTTATGAATGCCAATGGCACACTAATCAAGACATTGACAAAGCTTGGTGGTAGTCCAAAGCGTTCACGGAGTGTTTTACATTGTTGTGAATCTTTCATATGTCAGCTATTCGACTCAAATCTTACTGCAGGTAATGAATATAGGTGGTAAATGTTTTGCACCATGAATGTGGAAGAAGGTGTGGATAAACTGCCACTTACTCTGGGTGATATTATTTAGTATATTAACAGAACTCATTTACAGGGTAATAGTTGGATCCAAGACATTGGGGCTTATCTAACAATTTTCGATCCAACCAAATGTGAATGGATTAGAGAGATGATAGTACATATTTTCCCTACTTGTCACAAAAGGCACCAGCTCCTGTAGCTGTTCTGGAACTTGTTAGATGTAGCTGGTCTGCAAGTAAATGTAATGGTCATTATAGCTGTAAGATTCAAGTTCTTCTGTTCTCAGAACTGTGCAAATGTGAACCAAATGATTAAGAAAACTATCTCAGTGTGATAATTTTTGACAATAAATGCCATGTGGAACTGAATCCAGAAGGAAAAGGAAGTAACTAATGTGAAGTATAATCCTATTTTAAAGTTTCTTTTTTTTTTTTTTTTAAATAACTATTCCCAAGAAAAAGGTTTATTCTTAGGTAAAATATGATCAGGGTAATTCATACTTTGAACTATCTATTTTATTCAACTTTATTATGTTTGGTAGATTAAACCATGTTATATAATCAAGGGGGTATCTTCCAGGTTTCAAACTATGGATATATTTATCTACAATCAATGATTTGATTATGCCAAAAACTTTTCTATTTTTGTGAAAACCAAACTAAGGTCAATCAAATAACATTTTGTCAAGGTACTATTGACAGATTTGACATTTTTCATTTATTTATTTCATGTTGTGTATAAGAGTCACTCCTGATATATTCTATATAGACATGATGATAACACAGTTTAAAACATTTAGCTTTGAAATATGAAATCAATCAAACTTCAAAAAAGGGGAACAATGCTGATATTGCGTTTTGCTTTACTCCCAACTATCTATCATCTGAATGTGTCACATAGTATTTGCGTGTTGCCTTTTATAGGTACATTAACAAAACAGAAAAATAATAATGAATTTTTTACTTTCGAAAGTGTGCTCATTGATATGATCATTTCATTTTGAATTCTACTTTTTATAGGTAAACTTCATCCTTCTCTCAGGAGTCAAATTTAAAGTTTTTAGAATAAATTGAATTAATTAGATCGGTGTTATTTACTTATTTCAATACTATGTAGTAGTTTGACTTCCATATAGGCAGCCATCTTGGATTTCACGTGTCAAAACATTAGAAAAAAAAATTTGGAAACGGGTTTTTTTTCACTTATTTGAGGTCTAATAAACACAGATAGTTTTATCGTGAAAAAAAAAAATCTATCTGAAAAGCTCACATAATTGCATAACTCGAAGTACTATGTTTTAAAAAATCAGTTGGAAGCATTTTCAGATTCAAAGACACTACTCGAGATGATGCAGTTCTCAATTTTATATTTGTAAAATGGTTCCAAGTGTAATTTGGTTTAATGTATTTAGATTACTCCAACCGACTCCTGATGTCATTCATCAAATTTAATGTACATTAAATAAAAATAAATTTTCCTCCACCAGTAATCACGCTTATCTCTGCAAACAACCTATTGATTATTCGAATAAAAAAATTATAGCACAATCACCCAATAGGTATATCCTATCCGTCCTCGAGTCACTTCTCATTAAACAACTAACCTTGACATTTAATCAGTCAACTGCGTCTTTTCCTTTACATATTACCTAACGACCTTTGCCTCTTCATCTTCTAACTACTACGTAAACAATCTAACCTTTAACTTTATGCTTGTATTGATTCTTGCTTTTGCACTTGTGTTTTATGAGAATTCTGATATCATATTTCAAGCTATTTTTATGAGTATTTGTTTTGATTACGTATCTCTATATTTTGTCAGTGATATCAGAATTCACATTATCTTCATACGATGATGATTCTTGCCTCTTAAATTGAATAATAATGATTTGACCGATTAGTAGGAAAGATAGTTACCCGAAAGAGAGTGCAAAGTTTTGAAGAGTTTAATTTCAATCGCCTTTCTGATATATATATATATATATATATATATATATATATATATATATATATATATATATATATATATATATATATATATATATATATATATATATATATATATATATTGTAATATTATTGCTTTATTTTTCTAAATTATTTAAGTTTTTATAGATGTATAAGGTTAATTATACTGTAGACTTATTGTTTACTTTTTTTTTGATAGTTTGTCTTTTCACTGGTGGTTATGTTAGTGTTTATAATGGACTAACGGCTGTTTTATATTTTCAAGTGGTGTGGATTACGTGGCTGCGCTCCTGCGTGAACGGAGTTTTGGAGGGGCTTTTTTTGAGGATGGTTCCGAAGTGTGTTTCTGAGCCTCCAACCTTGTAGGGCACGACATTTGTGATTGGATCTATATTATTCCACGCCTTTGCAGAGCCACATTTTGAAGCTATTGAGCTTGTGTTGGATATCCTTTCTCTGCAGCAAGACGCCTCATCATACATTTGTTATACTACCCTTGGTTCAGTAAAAGCCAAGGGGACCTCTCTGTCCCAAGGTAATAATGTTTATACCTATTTAAGTATAGTGATCACGACCTGTCAGCTGACGTCATTACTGGAGCTTGTGAAAGCCTTTCAATCAAACCAGCCACCGTCCACTAGATAGGGATATTTAGTTTGTATTTGTTAGGATGTTCTCACTTTTCGTTGGCCTTCTCCTTTCTGGACCCTCTCTCCTTTTAGTATGTTTGCGTTGACAACCTTTCTTTAATTGTGTAATTGTTTTCTTTTGCAGGGAGTTTAAGAGTGAGTGTGTATCATTTATTATTGTATTATTGTGGTTCAGGTGTTATTTCTGTCTAAATATTATGTATTAAAATTAAGGAGATTTTTGTGGTATTTTCTTTGTCCCCTTGAGTTGACTTTGCACTCGTATTAATGTTTGGATACTATTCCACCTTTAGTGGACTTAGTACGTTATGGTGGTGAATACTATTTGATAAGTGTAGTGTTTTGTGTGGTGGTCAAAGCCAGCCATCACAATATATATATATATATATATATATATATATATATATATATATATATATATATATATATGCGTATCTATCTATCTATCTATCTATCTATATATATACATACATTATATATATATATATATATATATATATATATATATATATATATATATATATATATATATATATATATATATATATAATATATATATATATATATATATATATATATATATATATATATATATATATATATATATATATATAATCATACTATCAAGTCACCTAATTGTATATTACATTAAATATGACAATGGCAACAGAAACTTAAGTAAAAGAGTTTAGGAGCTTAATACCAAGCAAGTTCGTGTTATATCAACACATTTTCCAGTGTACCCGGAAAATACGTTGAAATGACACTAAAACGCTTAGATTTTACCTCTTTTATGTCCGTTTCTTTTATATATATATATATATATATATATATATATATATATATATATATATATATATATATATGTATATATATGTATATGTATATATATATATATATATATATATATATATATGTATATATATATATATATATATATATATATATATATATATATATATATATATATATATATATATATATATATTTGTATATTCTTTGAAGGTGATAGCTTTAGTAACATCAATATGCTTCGTGCAGGAATCTCTTATTTTCTCAGCATCTTTAAGTTTTCAGACGTAATCTTTTGGTTTAATGAACGATGATTATCTATTTTCTTCATACTTTATTCAAAACTTTGTCTTAAGCAAGTGTTTTCTGATTTCCATAAGTCTACAATTTCTTGTATATATTAGCATCTACGAATATTACGAAAAAATATGTTGAGATTTTTCTGAAAAAAATTAAAAATCCTAAATTTAAAAAGTTATTATAGAAAAGGGGAAAATTTCAAAAATTCCGAGAGCCTTAGATTATGAAGAGGATAATGATTGATTATATACTTATATACATATATACATACATAGATATGCGAGCACATACTAGATGCACACTTGAACTTGCACCAATAAATAGTTTATCCCTATCGCTTTCTGCTTGAGGGGAGCGTTTAATTAAAATCTTTCTTTATGTTCAAAGTTGGTGCTTGGAGGGCGATGCTCACAGCTTCGGCTATTATAAGTCTGCCGTAGTTGTTCTTCTTGTGAACGATGTGGGTCCCATCAATTAATTCCTTCAGGGAGGGTTTCCGGTCGTAGACATCAATATAGTGTTGGTTTTTTTTCCCCGTGATTTCTGTGGGCCAGCATCCTTCTCATCAGGGCATGAAAATTCATAGACTACGTTGGTGCATGCTTCCTCTGGTCCTTTTGGGCCGGTATTGTTTTTCATCATGAGATTTGCAGTCAGGTTGGACTTGCTATATATTATAAGTTTTCCTTTCTGGTAAGGGGCTTTTGGGGACACACCTCGATTGAAGATTCCTCGCAATGTTTGAGTTTCATCTTTGTAGGCCAAGCCAAAGCTAATGCGGTGGTAGAAGGTAAGGTTATTGTGTTCTTTGTTGGTTTTTGCCATCTTTTTTTGATGAACTTCATTGAATTTCTTTCTTATGGCTTCTTCTATCATGCTGTCGGGATATCCGTTATTTGTTTGCAGTTGTCGAATTCTGTTTAGTTCGGTATCTATGTCTTTCCAAGATTTGCTGTGGTGAATTCTGTTTTTTACGTTAGCACTTATTAATGACTTTTTATATACCTTTCAGGCGCTCCTCTCTGGCATTTAAGCATCGTCCAGCGTTGGTTGATTTAGTGTATACCGATGTCTTGAATTGGTCATCTTGTTTGACTAGAGCATCGAGGAAAGGCGGTGATTTTTCTTGACTGTATGCGGTTGAGAAATTAAGTAGAGAATTTTTCCTAAGTTTGTCAGCTAACTCTTCTGTCTCTTCTTTGATTTTTTCATGATGAATATGTCATCATGCAACGTCCATAGATTTTTGGTTTCTTGGGTTCTTTGAAGGTCTTTTCTTTGACGGTTGCCATAAACATGTTGGCAAATAGAGTCCCAAGAGGATTTCTCATGACTACACCATCATTTTGTCAAAATAGCTGTCCACGGTGAGAGTGGAACGGAGCTTCCATAGAACTGAACTTGAACATTTCCCTTAGTACGTCCTTTAATATGGGTAGTGGTTCAATGCTGGATCTATAAACTGTCTAGTATTATGTTTATAGTTTTCTCGACTGGGACATTAGAGAGGAGGCTTTCCGCATTGAGAGGCAATGTCTTCTTCAGGTCCTGTTTCTTGTAGCATATCAATG
>NC_090760.1:32361396-32366396 GCF_036898095.1 Palaemon carinicauda | reverse complement strand
AAAAATTCCAAAGCTCCATAGTCAACAGAAGGAAATTCTTAATAAGGCAATATTGATGGCAAAAAAAGGGAAGGGGGTAATATGGGGTGAGGAAAGGGGAAACACTTATCTTGAGCCTAATGGTGCCAATAGAAAATACAATAAAGATATGCGTAATTTGGAGAGGAGAAGTAAAGAGAGAAGAGATTAGAGAAGGATTATTTAAGGAACGTTTAATAAATACTATTAAAAAGGGAGACAAATAAGGAAGAATCCAAAACATTCCGGCAACATTCGAAATTGCTACCGGAAAGCATCATATAAAGCAGTTGGCAAAGCTTTTAGAACCAAAATTTTTCTTGTAAGAAATCATTATTTAATTCTCTTTTTAGTCAAGCTGAAAAATCATTGTCAGGTGTGAGTAAAACCTTTATCGACATAGGTAAAGTAAAATAAGGTTAGTTTAATGGTTAACAAATGTTGAAATCAAGAAAAGAAACTGTTAGAATTTTTGTATGTAGAAAAAAAATAAGGATCAGAATTTATTGAAAATCCGTATCCTTCTAAAATGCTGAATAAACCGGAAGATAGTGTTTGGAAGATTAGGGGTTGAATGACAAGGTCAACACTAAAGCAAAATTTTGTATTTTTATCATTATCATCATCTTCATTATCAAATTTGTCATTCTTATCATCATCATCATCCTTATTATTATTATTATTATTATTATTATTATTATTATTATTATTATTATTATTATTATTATTATTATTATTTATTCGGCAATTTGTGGGAGATTGTGGTGTACGAGTGTACTTTCGGGGTACCCACTCTCACCAGGTCATGACTATTTCCTCTATTTCAAGAACGCCCCCACCCTCCACCATTTTAGATTTCAGAAGTCGTGTTCACATAATCATTTTCACATGACCGTCGACTCTCACCCCAACAAAATTCCACTCTAATGCCTCTTGTTACAGAAGGCCCATGTACCACAAGAGTGAGTGACATGAATAAAACAACAACCTAGTAAATGGAAAATTAAGGCAAAATTAGTATATTCAACTCTGGGAAATACTTATTTTTCATTATATTGGAGAGATGTATGCACAGTATATGAAAGGTAAATGAAACTAAGAATAGATTTTTCCTATCGAGGTTATAATACATATTTCATGCTCATCCTGTATCAGCTTTCGTATTGTCACACACACAACACACACACACATATATTATATATATATATATATATATATATATATATATATATATATATATATATATATATATATATATATATATATATATATATATATATATATATATATATATATATATATTATATGATGTGGCTTCCGTGGTCTGGGCACTAAAAATATATTATCCTATGGCTTGTGACTGTGAATCAAACATATAATATTATATATATTAAGACTGGTAAATTAATCAACCTCTCGAATTTCAAACTTACTTGTTTGCTTTTACATTAAAACTGTTACACTTTAAAACATCAATACACGAATCCCAAGACCGTTAAATAAATCCAAGACAGCAATATATAAAACACTGAATATCCAAAAGTCTCTTAAGTACACTCAAAACTAAACTGGGTAATTACTCCTAAGTATTGATAAGGCGTATTTAAAACTTACAGTGGTTCTTAACAGGAAACGAGCGGAATCTGGTTACAAATAATGATGATTGGAATAATATATTCTACAAAAATAAATATATTCCATATAAGTTACAATACTTTGAAAAGAATTTACATAACAAAATAAGTCACTGGATAACAATTTAGACTAAACATAACTTAGATTAAAACAAATATGTCACGATCTGAAATTATTTAATAACTTGACTTGAACTATTATATCTGAATAAACCTTAGACTAAGAAAAGAAATAATACAATATCAATTATACAAAAGCTTAATATTGAAACTGAATAATACAATATACAAGTTTGACACTTAATGAAAAATAGATAACCAGATCACGTTATATCATCTGAACCTTCCTACAGGGCCAATTACAAACACTTTATACAACGTCAACTCTCGCCCTAAAACAATGAATTAAAATCACTGTTCCGTCTTACGTATCTTTACGACACATGATTTGCTTTGGGGCACAGAGTCATTTAGGCGAGGACACACTAAACCGTACTGAACAGTTCCAACAACAATACTTGGAGCTGCATGCGAGAGGGAGAGAGGGGAAGTTGTCTGTCTTAAGGCAGCAATCTCTATCTCTATATCTGTAACCTTACCTTGGTGTCACCTTTTATATGGAATTTGGCTGATTCCAGAAGGTTCCAGGATCAAGGTCTGGTAGCATGGGGACTGGGCCAAGCGTCAAAATTGCTAAGTATTACTCTACCAAATACTGTACTCACGCCACGCCAGACAGCTCTCTCAGGCAGCTAGCTCCACCCACCCTTTGTCCCAGAAATAACATCTTACCGCCTAGCTCTTCACGAAATTCCTAAAGCACACGTAACAAAGCGATCTCTCTCAAACATGATGCAATAGCTCATAGAATATAAAAGAACATTACCTAAGCCCATGTTCATATCTCGCACGAATCCCAAAACACTCTAAGATAAAATCCGTAAGACTTGGTATCAAACACACGTGAAATAAAAGTTAATTCTTAAAGATATTGTTAAATGTACATATACTAACATGAATAGAAAAATACAATGAAATTTACGACGTAAGTCTTACGTAATTTACACAAAATACTCATATCTATATGAGAGGGACTCATTCTACCAGCTGGGTAACATCTCTTTAATGCACAAATGAAGCATAAATAAAATCATGAATAAACTATTATATTTACTCTACACTAGACCAGCTTCGTAAGAATATATTGTTAATCTTTCATGGTTTGAGTGCTATATATGAATATAGATATGGCGCTGTATGGATTGTATGTAGGCTACATGAATATATGTCTTATTTGTGTGTGAGGTACTGGTTATGTTGGACATTCATGCATTTATCCATTATTTTTTTATGATTATACTGTAATATCTTGGTGTTGCTTTTATTCAATAGGGAAAATTGATATTGTATTTTTGGTGAATATTAGTATTTATATATTTTTAACTAAACCACTTAATTTAGAGAACTCTCCTGAAATATGGTTTATTATTATTATTATTATTATTATTATTATTATTATTATTATTATTATTATTATTATTATTATTATTATTATTATTTCCCCTTACTCTGCGAGATTTTAGCACAGTTTATTCGCAAATTACCTACGATACATGAGATTTGAAGAAAAGAGCCCCCCCCCCCAAAAAAAAAAAAAAAAAAAACCTCGTGCAAAAACTTTGAAAAGAACATATTACAATAAAGAACTCGTAAGGATCACCAACAATCAATCGACCATCAGATTATAACTAAATATACTGTACAGAGGAACTCGCCCACACACACATATTAATACGGCAAATAAAACGCAAAGCAATCCTTTGACGACTTAAAAAACCTTTTATTGAATTTACCGTAATCTAGGCACAAATGCGTTATAATTAACAATTCTGTTTGTATTTTGGAAACCGTAATGGGAATGAGATGGGTTCATGAAAATAGATTGAATTTCCAATGGCCTATGCTCTTACATTCAAGCTATCTCGTTGCTCATACAAAACGCTTCCTTCCATAGTGAAATCCAGTATTTAATTAAAGTACCAACATACCATGAAACATTACTAATAACTTTTAAAGGTTATGTCGAACAGAAAATGTTTATTAACACGTCTGTAATAGAAAGAAACCCATTTATTTATTTATTTTTCGTTTTACTTGAGTTGCCTGTTGATAGCCATTTCTATTTATTATAGCAACATATCATTGGAATGAATATTTAACTGACTAGAAATTGTGCGCGGTTGCAATTTAAAACATAATCGTTTTGCATTGTACTCCTACTTTTTCTAGGTATGCAGTAGAGTTATGTTAGGATTACTGCTTTACATAGAATGAAACATGGAAGGGGGATATCAGTTTTGTTCCATCGTCCATCGCAATAAATCACAACAATCTATGCTGAACTTTAGCAGGCAAATTAAAACAATATTCATACTCCACTGAATTTTTCTCTTATTAAATTTTTTTTATGATACTTAAAAAATCTCTAACAAATCTATTAGGATTTTTTTTTTTGTTTTTTTTTTTTTTTGAAAGAAATATGGAAGTGCCGTGAGTAGACGACAAACCAATCTCTATGAATATGTTCATAAACTGTCCTAGTATTATACGATTCTAAACTTCCTTTAAGAATTCTTTATTAAAGTTAGGGTCTGCTCAAGTAATGCAATATCACAACGTGTGTTTTATTCTTTCAGTAAGAAGGAAAGTTTCTTCCATTCTAAAGTTTCTGGCAATAATGGCCAGACCATTGTGCAATGTTGCCCTAAATTAACGCACAATTACCCCTGAAAAGACAAGAGGATGACAACAATAAGTAAAGAATTGTTTGAAGGAAATTATGAAAGCATTCTTAATCGATTTCGTAGTTTAACTAATGTTTTTGATAGCATATGATTCATCATTCACTTTCATATCCAATACAGAACTTTAGACAAATATATTACATTACCTCTTTTTGTTGTATCTTTTTTAATTATTATAATGACATCCCACCATCTTGCGTTTGTTGTATCAAGAAGAATATAGCAGTTATCTCCTTTCGTTATATTCTGGATGGTTTGTTATAAGTTCACAAATGCATGATCACTGCATGTTTACCATGTTTCAACTGCCGTTTCAGAGCATCCCTCTCTCTCTCTCTCTCTCTCTCTCTCTCTCTCTCTCTCTCTCTCCTCTCTCTCTCTCTCTCTCTCTCTCTCTCTCTCTCTTTATGAGACCTTGACCGGAGGGCTTAGTGAGTATTATTTTCATAATTCTTTCTTCATTGACCAATAGAAAAATCACCTGGTTAATTTCGTTTGCTTATTCTTTAATGGTTGTCTGTAAAAATAGCAACTGATGGTAATG
>NC_090760.1:32341396-32351396 GCF_036898095.1 Palaemon carinicauda | reverse complement strand
TGATGCCTCGGACGTTACATTGGAATGACGATGATGAGACTTCCTAAAGGATTATCCTTCCCAATCCAACAGGGAGCCATCAAGATGAACCAACTCCTTGTGCACAACAAGAACGTGCTATGAGAAGATATCCCACAAAACATTAAGATCATCGGCATTGCCTGGATGGTAACACACTCAAGGTCCTGGAGTCCTTCTTATCCAGCAAGAAAAACAAAACCTGAATGCAACACAGATGTTTCTTGTTCCATCCAATTTTAAGAAGACCTCCCAGCAACCTGTAAATATTGACGAAGACAACAGCAATCAGCAGCCCATCAGCTTGCCTGCAACTATGACTCTCCTGGCAAGCACCTCAGCCAATCAGAAAGCAGCTCTAGACTCACTGGACCTGGAATCTGAGTGATTGAACAGCTTGCCTGACTCCGAGTCCTATGTGTTGGCCAATCAACACACCTCACCGGGAGCTCTGCCCAGACCTACTCAAACCTTGACTCCACACAGCTTTGATGACCATGGGTGAGTACCATCCTAACTTTGACGAAACCTCTTCCATGAAGAGCCTCAGCCTATGGAAGAGCAGTTCCGTTTCACACTAGATGTGGACTTTGCCCAGGAGGACTAATCAGCAACCAGAACCTGACCTGACTAAGCAAACTAGTCATTTATGTAAACCAAGCTTCTAATCCAAGCATGTATATAAACCTAGCTCTACTAACTTCATCCAGCAGCCTTGCGTAATGTGTAGCAGCCGAACTCGATTGTAACTATTTTGATTAGTTTACTTTAAGTAAAACTATAGAATTATTTTATGCATTTTATTGCCCTCTGCTGATGACAAACATAGCAGAGCTACTGGTGGATTATGGTACTGATGAAAAAATGATAATCTGAGGAATAAAAAACTCAACTGCAAGATAAATGATTCTGAAGCAGCAGTCATTACCTTCGCCAACAAGGTTGTAGAGGAGGTCTATTTGTTTGTTTGTTTGTGTGCAAACAACATCCTGGCCATGATCTTACTCATAGAGTAGTGAAACTTTCAGGGAGTAATTATGTTGAGACATAAAAGTGATTCAATTTTGAAAGGTCGAGCAAAAGGTTGTTTGTGTGTGAGCAACCTCTTGGCCACAATTTTACTCATAGAATAGTGATACTTTCAAATATTAAATGATAAGTTGAGATATGGAGGTGATTCAGTTCTGAAAGTCCATGGTCAAAGGTCAAGGATGTGATGGATCAAAGAGTTATTTTTCTGTGAACAACTTCCTGGCCACAATTTTATTCATAGGGTACTGAAACTTTCAGGGGTTAATTGATATGCTAAGACGGTGAAGCAATTCAGTTTTAAAAGTCCTAGGTCAAAGGTCAAAGTCAAGGTCGAGCAAAAGGTCGTTTGTGTATGAACATCTTCCTGACCACAATTTCACTCATTGTGTAGTGAAACTTTAAGGGATTAATTGATATGTTGAGACGTGGAAGTGATTCAATTTTGAAACCCCTTGGTCGAAGATTATGGTCAAGGTCGAGCAAAAGGTTGTGTTTGAAAAACTTCCTAGCCATAATTTTACTGATAGAGTAATGAGACTTTTATGAATTAATTTATATGTTCAGACATTCCCTTTTGAAAATCCTAGGTCAATGGTAAAGTTCAGGGTCGAGCAAAAGGTTACTTGTGTGTGAACAACATCTTGGGCTCAATTTTACTCATAGAGTAGTAAAACTTTTAGGGATCATTTGATATGTTCAGACGTCAAACAAAAGGTCGTTTGTGCGTAAACAGCCTTCTGGCCACAGTTTTACACAAAGAGTAGTGAAACGTTCAGGGATTAAATGCTCTGTCTAGACATGGAAGCTATTCTATTTTGAAATTCCTAGGTCAAAAGTCAAGGTCATAGTCAAGCAAAAGGTTATTTGTGTATGAACAAATTCCTGGCTACAATTCTACTCATAGAGTAGTGAAACTTTCAGAGATTAATTGTTGTGTTGAGACCAGGACGTAATTCAATTTTGGAATTCTTAGATCAAAGGTCAAAGTCAAGGTCGACCAAAAAGTCATTTGTGTGTGAACAGCTTCCTGGCCTCAATTTTACTCATAGAGTAGTGAAACTTTCAGGAATTAATTGGTATCTTGAGATATAGAAGCAATTCAGTTTTGAAAGCCCTAGGACAAAAGTCAAGGTTAAGGTCTATCAATAGGTTATTTGTGTGTGAACAACTTCCTGGCTACAATTTTACTCATAAAGTAGTGAAACTTTCAAGAATTAATTTATATGTGGAGACGTGAAAGCGATTCCATTATGAAAGATCTAGGTCAAAGGTCTAGTTGAAGGTCGAGCACAAGGTCATTTGTGTGTGAACATTTTCTTGGGCTCAATTTTACTCATAGAGTAGTGAAACCCTCAGCGATTGATTGTTATGTTGAGACATGGTAGAGATTCAATTTTGAAATTCTAAGGCCAATTGTCGAGGTCAAGGTCAAGCAAAAGGTTGTTTGTGTGTGAACATCTTCCTGGCCACAATTTTACTTATAGAATAGCGAAACTTTTAGGGATTAATTTATATGCTGAAATATGGGGGCTATTTAATTTTGAGAGTCCAAGGCTAAGGTCAAGGGCCAGGTGGAGCTAAGAGTCGTTATTGCGTAAACAGATTCCTGGCCGTAGTTTTACTCATAGAGTAGTGAAAATTTTAGGGATTAATTGTTATGTTAAGACCTGGAAATAATTTACTTTTGAAAGTTATAGTTCCAAGGTCAAGGTCAAGATCAAGCAAAAGGTTGTTTGCGTGAGAACTACCTCGTGGCCACACTTTATACAGAGAGTGAAACTTTTAGGGATAAACTGTTACGTTAAGACGTGGAAACGATTCAATTTTGAAATTCTCAGGTCAAAGGTCAAGGTCAAGGTACAGCAAAACACCGAGAAATAAGCTGCCGTGGTGGAGGTCTGTGCTCTACTGAGTGTCCCTCTAACTTT
Source organism: Palaemon carinicauda (assembly GCF_036898095.1). Classification (NCBI taxonomy): domain Eukaryota; kingdom Metazoa; phylum Arthropoda; class Malacostraca; order Decapoda; family Palaemonidae; genus Palaemon; species Palaemon carinicauda. The sequence continues at coordinate 32,348,418 of NC_090760.1, read as the reverse complement.
TAACAATTATTATTATTATTTTTATTATTATTATTATTATTATTATTATTATTATTATTATTATTATTATTATTATTTCAAATTTTATTATTACTTTTTAAAGCACAGTCTACAGAAACTGGTTATCTACAACGTGGTGTTCTTGATTACATTAAGCTTTCTTAGAAATCCATCACTTTCCTCAGTATATGTGATGCTTTAATCAGCGTGCTCGTCTGTACAAATCGTGGATTTAAAATTGGCATCTACCTTCTCAGAATTCATTTTCAATGACTTAGTTATGGTCCCTAGCACCTTTACGGTTATTGGTACCACTTCTGCCTGCATATTTCATAGTCTTAATTTATTTCCGATGTCCCGGTACTTTTCTAGTATTTCTCTCCCCTTATCTTCCACTCTTGAGTCCCATGATATTGTGACATCTATATTAATATTTTTTTTTCATTGTCCTGTTGACCAAAATGATGTCAGGTCAATGTGCTTTCATCACTCTGTTTGTCGTTATATTGTAGTCCCAGACTAATTTATCATGATCATTTTCCACCTCAGCTTGTGGTTGAGGTTCGTACCATTTGTTGCTGAATTGTATTATATATATTTTTTTACAAAGACCCTAATTGACATCCTTAGTCAGTATCAGGGCAACGGCACCCCGAACAACTGCCCCCGGGACAATTGCCCCATAGGATAACTTCCCCCTGGATAATTGAACCCCTTTAATAGAAAATTAGAAATAAATTTTTGAAGATGAATTAAAACTATTAAAACCAGTGTTTTATTATTGCTAATACTTAAATGTGTACATATGTGAGTTGCAAAAATAATGAAAAAAAAAAAACATTTATGAATTTATGAAAATAATATTATATACTTGAATGTGTACACATATGAGTTGCAAAATAAAGAAAAAAATAACATAATATACCTAAATGTGTTCGAATGTGAGTTGAAAAAAAGGTAAAAAAAAAGAATGATGTTCTAAAATTGTAAATTATGGGCTTTATATTTCAAAAAGTCCAACACATCGTGGATCTGAAAGTCTTTTACAATATTTGCTATTCAGATGCTGGAACACTGGTAACGTTTCCGTTTAGGAGGGACTGGCTGCCCAGCAAGCATTTGATGGATGGTCATGCTGGCTAGTGCTTGTTCCCTCTTCAACACTACAAGAAACTTCAAGATATTTGAATGAAATGAAGTAATACTAGCCTGCATATGGTTATGCTAGCCTTCTAATGCGTTTTTTTTTTTTTTTTTTTTTTTTTTTTCGAGGTAAACCTTCAATTACATGTTCCACATTCTTACAGGAAATCGTGGTGGATTCCGTATATTTCGACGCCTTCTGCCAAAATATGTATCTTCAAAATAGTCTACGATTATATAAGCTTCCGATGGCAAATTTTCTTGCAGAATTTCAAATGATTCAATATCCTTCCTTGGGGATGCGAATGCTAAAGCAGCAATCATACGGATTTGCTGGAAAAAATCAGCATCAGTTTTGGTATATACTTTGGAGACCCTTATTTTGCACCTTGCGGTAAATGCTTTGAGATAAATGATAGAAACATCCTTCAACTGCTACGTTGGGGAAGATCTCTTCAATAGCGCTCTTAGCAGCTTGTTCATAGTCTATGAGGAAAGTCTTTGGATTTAGTCTTGGGTTTATAATTAGTAGCTGTTGGAGAATATCTTGATACATCACTTGTTGTTTATTTAGTAGCAGAACATATACACACGGAAAAACTCTTCCCGAAGTTAAACAATGAATAGTGGACGATTGGTAAAACAATTCGAACAAATAATTCAATTTCTCTAGTAGGCTAATATTGGTAGAAGTTAAAAATAAAAGGATACGCTGTTTAACCGATCCACTAGCATAAAGAAGATCATCTTCACCATTAGATGTTTTCTTTTACTCGAATGAAATGAGCATGTCAGCTAGGTTTGATGGAATGACATGAGGAGCACTGAGAGCTTGCTTGCAGCGCCTGATTGCCCGACAAATGTGTCTCAGGTGGTAGTTGAATTGTGGCACTATTTGATATCAATTGAACTGTTTGGGTATTTATTTGCTGTTCTGTCTCTTGGGTGGCAATAGATTTAGCCTTTATTTCCTGTTTCAAGTGCTGAACATTGACTGGCGATGTGGTTGATGGTTACTTCTTTTGTCATACATTTCCTGCTCTTTGACGAGATGGTAGTTCCAAACATGGCTCGTTGAATATAATATTATCTGGTTCCTAAGGCCTGATCTTCTGCCATTATCGTCCTTTCGGTTCCCTTCATAAGTTTTCCTCTCTGTAGCTACTGCCATGTTTCCTTACGAGCAAATTCTTGAGTTTGTCTCAGGAATTGCCCATGCATTGGTTTTGTTTTCCATTCCTCCGGTATCTTTTTCCTGTTCACTTCTTATACACTTTTGGGTCACTAACCTTCTTTATCAAGTTTTCTTCCCATGCACTCTTTAGCAATTAATCTTTTCTGGTCTTAATATTCTGTCTAAGTGCTCTACTTTTGATGTTTACACAATCTTCTGTACTGTTCAGTCCTTTACCTCCTTCACTGTGTGGTATATAGAGCCTGTCAATACTCGCTCTTGGGTGCAGTGCTTGGTACATGTGAATTACTTTTCTATTTTTCTATGCATGTTGCATAGTTCTAACTTTTCCCACTCCACTGTTCCAGCAATGTAACTGATTACTGGTACTTCCCAGGTGTTTATGGCCTTTACCATATTTCTAGAGTTAAGTTTTGACTTCATTATAGCTTTGATTCTTTGCATGTTGTCGCTTCTAATCTTTCCCTTCATATCTTGGTGTTTTATTACTTCTCCTTCTACTGCCCTTAAATATTTATAGCCAGCTTCTTCCCTATCCTTGATGACATTTCCTTCTAGCATCTTTATCCCCTCAGTCCTTGTTAATTTTCCCATCTATATGCTACCTATAGTCATCTTTTCTTTTTCAAACTCCATCTTGATGTCTCTTGATACAATTCTTACGATCTGGATTACCATGGCTATTTCCTTAGCATCTTTACAGAATAGAACATCTGGTGATTTATTCTGCTGCCTCATTTCTTCAGTTGACACACAACTTAAGTATTTTCCAACACTCTTAACATGGGAATCATAGCTATTACGAAGAGTAGCTGGGATAGTGAGTTCCCTTGGAAGATTCCTCTAGTGATGTTTACCTCTGCAAGCCGTTTTCCAGTTTTTGAGCAAGTTGATAGAGCTATCATTAAGCATTCTATCAGCCATGAGTGTGGTATTATGTCAAAGGGTTTTTTGTAGTCTATCAGTGCCATACTCAGACTGCTTTTCCTTGTTTTGCCCTTAAACGGAAAAAAACCTGAGTAGGACATAGATACACTGTTATTATTATCATTATTATTATTATCATTCCTCAGTAATTTTGTATAATGTTACCTTAATAATGAAATTTGCTACTCGATATGACCCAGAAAATACTGTAACAATCCCAGAAGAATCTAAGACCACATCAAAGAAAAGGCAGTTGTCCCATTCTCCTCTGTCTGGTATTGTGATGAGCCAAGAGTAGGTTGTGACTCAAAGGCTAGATGAAAGCAAATGAGTAACTTTATTACGACACATCGAGTATATATACGCACTAGGTCCCGGTAAGAAGGTCACAAAATCCAGACATGCTATTTCTTGTCAAACCAGCAACTAGTTCTGTTAACAGTTAACAATAAAGTAGGATGACAGGTTAACACAAGTTGCTGTCAGTGCGAGGGGAGAGCGAAGATACAAAGGATAATATACACAAAAAAGAGAAATGTAGTTACTATGTATGCTCGTGTGACACACGGGTGGTACATGGCTCTCCCCCTAAATATGACATACTGTATATGTTGATAGGGTGTCCTGATCTAGAGAGGCGAACTGTAGGCAGGTCATTTGGCAGGACATAAGGTAGTTTCATACGACCAATGGAGACCCAGTCTTCTTTGCCAGAAATGTTTAGAAGGAAGGCTTTCGGATTGCGTCGGATCACAAGGAAAGGTCCTGTATAAGGGGGCATTAACGGTGGCTTGCAAGTGTTGTTGTGTAGGTAGACGAGTGTTGCAGAGTGCAAGTCTGTCGGTATGTGATGCTTTGCTAGGGGCTTGTAAGTCTGGTGGCATAGAGTAAATTTTCCCACAATGTGAATTATGTGCTGGAGATCGTCGTAGGAGGTTGCAGAAGGAAAAAATTCGGTAGGGACGATCAACGGGTCGCCATACACCATTTCAACTGATGAGACGTCTAGACTCTAGAGCGTCTTTAGGAGTGGTCCTTAGTCCCAGGAGGACCCAGGGAAGCTGAGTAAACTAGTTGGAGTCTTTGCAGCGAGACATTAAAACTGCTTTAAGGGTATGATGAAAACGTTCAACCATTCCATTGGCAGCGGGGTTGTAGGCAGTTGTCTGATGTAGGGTGATTCCCAGGAGATTTGCTAATGACATCCACAATCTGGAGGTCAAAGTGGTACCCCTGTCAGAAGTAATATGCTCAGGGATACCAAATATTGCAATCCATCCTGAGAGTAAGGTAGGCTTCTACATGAGGTGGACGTTGCAGAACGACGTTAGGGATGTGAAAGGTAGTGAATGATATCAAACACCTGTCAGTGCATGGGAGCAAGATTGGCGGCAATAGCTGGCATAAAACGGTGATAATAGATGATCATGACTAAGAATTCCTGCAGTGCTTTGACGACCGTCAAAGCATTTAGGAAGTTCTGAATGGCTGCTACCTTCTTAGAGAGGGGATGGACTCCTTCAGGAGTAATGCGGTGCCCTAAGAATGACACTTCGTTAGCGCCAAAGGTACACTTGTCGTACCGGACTACAAGGCTGTTTTGTTGCAGGCTGTCGAGCACAATGCGCAGGTGACGGAGGTGTTCCTCTTTTGAGGAAGAGAACACAAGTATGTCGTCCACGTAACATACACAGAACGGGAGGTCCCTTAAGAGGCAATCCATGAGACGTTGAAAAGTGGCCCCAGCAATACGAAGGCCAAAACAGGAGTAATTGAAGGAGTATGTACCGAATGGAGTGGTGATGGCGGTCTTGGGGATGTCTTCTGGGTTCATAGGCACCTGATAATGCTCAGTTAGGAACCTTTTTATATCTCTGTAAGATTTTAAGTTCTAGGGACCGCCAAGGTACTGTATGCTATCGAAACAGATTTGGGGTTTTTGGGATAGAGTTCTTGCTGTAAGAAAGGTTCCATTGAAAAAATCAATGTAGTCATCTACACTTTGGAACTCCCTTGCATTGCTTCGTGTATCACCTAATTCTGTAATATTTTCCAATATATTTTTTTCAAGTTTTTCTGTAGCAATCTTTGTAACACTTTGGAACAATATTTCCAATGTATTCCGGTTGAAATAAAAAAAAGACAATTTGAAATCACAATGGAAAGGTTAATGTATGATAAACTTTTGGTCTGAATTTGAAAAAATGCAGGCTCTCCTGTATTAAGCAGTCAAACATCATATTCTGTAAGAGATGAAATAAGGTTGCCTTTTCGAATTTGCTAAAACATCACCCCATTAAGGTTTTCTACCGATCAAATTTTCTAAAAGGAGGCCGTGTTAGGGAGTTGATGAAATATCTCATGCAAAACATTATTATTTAGGGGTGAATACAGGGAATAATTTGCTGAAACTTTTCCAATATCTGGGCAACATTACAGTGGACATACTATAACCATCCTTTATTACTCTTACTTCGTTGGTTATCAGGTGCTCATTGGGTTTTATAATCACGTAGACATAATTATGGGGGTTGTTATTTATGAATAAGGAGATCTAGTTCTTATTTATTCAATTGTAGTAAATAAGTGAAAATAAGACTATTTACTGTGTGCTTATTGCGATGAGATCTTACCATTAGAATTTCGATTTGTAAGAAATTCCATTGGATAATTTTATATATTTTCTTGATATAGTGGGCCTGAAACTTGTACTTTTCTTAACTGGCTTTCTCATCCTATGTTTTGGAGCCTGATGAAAATTTGTATTGATGAGATTTAAAAGACTTGAGTCTTTTTTATATACTTTGATTCATCATCAGCTTCATCCAAGTTGCAAGATGATAGAAGATTATATAATATTTACGATTGTATATAATATCTAGAGTAAGGGGAAAGAGATGGAAGTTTCTCTCTCCACCATGCAATGTTGAAGAGCAACTAATCTAGTTTTACTGACTGGTAGCTCTTCATCTGGTTGCACCTCTCTTATATTTGGCAAAGTTGTAGCTACTGAGGGTTCATTACTGCTATCTGCTGTACAAGAAAGGGATTATGCCAGAATATACCTGCTTCAAGAAAAATAGATTTACTTGGTTCAATAAACTTTTTTCATATATCATTTGACGCTGGTTCATAACACTGTCCTTACTTTTCCTCACATGGTTGAGTCTCTCTCTCTCTCTCTCTCTCTCTCTCTCTCTCTCTCTCTCTCTCTCTCTCTCTCTCTCCTTGAATTTTTTTTCCAGGAAGTACAGAATACACTTATAACCAACATTGCATATTATAACTAAAACGCTTTACGCACTTTTTTCCCTCCGCTTTGTCAAAGGTCAAATAATGTTCAAACACCAGTCTTTTTCTCTCCAAGTTTCCCATGAGACACTACAACGGCTGTTGATGGGAAGGAACCAATTCGATGCTGAACCTTCTGTTTCTATTCCAGGGCTTTAAAATAATTACTTGTTTAATTTAATTGTGGTTTAGCACATATCATGACAATATTTTCTGTATCAGATTTCTTAATGGCTTCTTTTTTAAAACTGTTGCAAATTTTATCAATGAGTTTTTAATTTATAACCTACTTTATACGTCTGGCAGTAAATGTGAAGACTCCATTGTTTAGTCTAGAACAGATACTTCACAGTTTACCATTCTTGCAAACTTCATGGTCAAAATATTTTCAAATGATAACAAGAAGGGGTATTTCAGGCACTTCAAAAGTCAGGATAGTCATCCATGTTTTGAGAAATGTATATGC
>NC_090760.1:32321396-32328896 GCF_036898095.1 Palaemon carinicauda | reverse complement strand
GTAGCTGTCAACGGGTCTATGATACCCATCTACAGTTACGAGAACCTCCCATTATCGTTGTGGAGCACAAAATATCATTGGAAGTTTCACATTACTGACGTCACCTTGCCAATCCTCTCTCATTTTCAACTCTGGTTGATGTCACTCACTGACGATTAGTCATTGGAGACTCTTAATCATCAACACCTCTTCAACCTGCCCCTCTCTGACCTCGCCCTCCACATCAGTGCACCCATGGATGCCTAGACTCAACTCCTCACATCGTACCTGGAGGTCTTCTGTCCAGAACTTTACAAAACGCCCACAGTTCCCATCAAACACGGTATTCATCACCATATCAAGACGACTGGGGCCACAGTGTTCCCCAGATTCAGGAATCTGACACAAGATCATTCGGCAGCCACTAAACAAATGGTAACAGGAATGGAAGAAATGGGCCTTTGCTAAAAGGCCGTATGCCCATGGTCGTCACCTTACACATTGTCCTGAAAAAAGATGGCTCCGTCCATGTGAGGATTACAGGCGTCTGAACATGCAGACAGAACAGTATCACAATCCCCGCCAAATATCACCGACGGGATCTCCTACTTGCACAAAGCAAAGATTTTCTCATTGTTCAACCTCCTGAAGGGATATCATCAGGTGCCAATAAATCCTGAAGACATCCCCAAGACTGCCATCAACCCCCCTTCAGTACATACACCTTCAATTACTCCTGTTCTGGCTCTAATAATGATGGGGCTACTTATCAATGCCTCATGGGTGCCATCTTATAGGATCTCCCCTTCTGAGTATGTCACTATTTAGCAAGTGGATATTTAAAGCATATTAGGTACACTAACAAATAAAAGTATAGATATTGAAAACAACATAGATCAATAAAAATTTAGATAGTCTTAGATCTAAAATGTAGCGCACATGTATCATACATGCTCTTACCCTGTAACGGTAGTTATTTTTTTTTTTTTTTTTTTTTTTTTTTTTGTCATTATCGCTCTCCTCACGCACTGATAACCTGTTATGCCTGTAGAAGCTTATATCGATGTGTTTGAATCTATGTGACCTTCTTTCACTGATACTGTTGTTATAAAAGCTTAGTGTCTGTTGAAATAAAGTTAAAAACATTTAAACAGATTGATACAAACAGATACAGGTTATCAGTGCGAAGGGAGCGCGATAACTACAAAAAAGAAAACAAGGAAATTTTTTTTACCGTGTACGAGCGTGTTTGATGCACGTACGGTACACCACCCTCAGACTTGACAATCAGTTTGACTGTTAACGAGTTGGTATGAACATATTGTTTTGTTAAAGAGTATTCTATTCTCTTTTTATGTATCTGTTGAATTAACGGCATCCTAACCTTATTATATTTGTATCATATCATCTGACCTTACTCTTAACAAAGGTTAGTATTCAAAATCATAGCCAACTGCATAGACCAACTTTTACACAAAGTCAGTAACTTTCATGCTTCACTTCCATCAAAAGATATCCTGGTTTTTATATATAACTTATGAATAACTGGCATTCTCACTTCTCTACAGATTACATTCCTATTGATTCAATTATAGCATTGATCAAAGTTTATTTTACCTTCAAACTTTACAAATAACTATTTCACAATAAACACTTGATCCAATCAATCTCTTCCTTGTCTAAACTAAAACTATTCTTCCATTCTTGGCCAATAGGAAACCTGAGTTCTTACTCTTATTTAACTGTAATAGACAATCAAGTACCTTATATAAGTTTCAAACTGACAATATGAAGCTGCCTTTTTATACATTTAATCCTGTTAATTACTTTTTCTCTAATTATGTGCCAGGTAACTATTGAGTTATTAGGCTAATGAAGATCCTAAACTACATCTGAAATAAGTGTACACTGTTAGCGGCAGAAGTACATTGGGGATACTAGGCTTTATAATCTAAAATTTATTTGTAAGATAACAGTTCTACTTACTCTTTGGACAGTAAGTCCTTCTATTTTAGGAATCTGTTTCTATTATTGGCGATAATATGCTTAGCTGTCATCAGGATTGTACATGGCAATGTTGAATCTCTCTGACTTTTGAAGGGTATGCGGCCGCCTTAATCAAAGATTAACTGAATTTATCTTTTGATATGCAACAATCCACATGTAAGAAAGTTTTAGCAAGATCAAACGTTACCAAAAAAAAAAAAAATGATAAATAAAAAAACCTGGTGGGTATCTAGGATTGAAAGATCAAGACTGATTTCCAGCCTACTGTACAGTATTTTCAAATTAAGAGCGAGTATATCCGGGTGATCACTCATCAAAAGTTAAACAGATGAATTTTTCACACATGTTATCCAATACTCCTAATTAGAAACTAAATACTGGATGTAGCAAATGTCAAAACTGTATGTTATGAGATTGATTGATGTACTAGAAAAGAAAAAGGATCATGAACTGTTCAATGACCCAGTATAACTATTTTCTGTTGAAAGTTATTATTCATAGCAAAAGAAGTGGGATTACATCCCGTTTTTACAAGAGATTAATAACTCCTGAGGAAATGAAAATAGCCAATTGGAGAATCTGGGGAAGGGTGGTTAATTAATCATTAGATAGTCAATGAACTTATTTATAAAACTCGACTAGTCATTAAAAAGACATTAATAAATTAAGATCCTCCATATGCCATTTCAAAAATTAAAGATTCCTTCAACTTAAAGTCTCTAAGGTTAAGGTAGACCAAAAATGCTAGCTTGTATAATTCTGAAAAAATAAGAGACTTTTTTCTTTGGAATATGAAAGTTATTAGGTAAGTGGAACAGCATTACTATTTCAGGCTAATCCGAGTCTATTCAGCGATACCCTCTATAATGTAACATGTATTTTATATGCAAATGTTTTAATTAGCATCACAACAATAACTTAGTACTTGACGGAAGTCATAACTCATACTAGTATTGAGTTCCATACAATAAGAAATCACCACAAGTAAGAGTTGCCGGACTGAACTCCCATGCATCAGTTCATTTATCAATATCAATTAAAAACTGAAGACATATTTTGATAATACTGTGAATGTCACTTCACTAAAATGAATTTAAACAACAGATGAATTCAAATGCAAAATTTTAATCTTAATGATTTTGATACAGTAAACTTATCTTTATATAAATAACATGAATCAAAGGTGCGCTGAATATTTAAAACCCTAAAAACCTTTATGACAATAAATTGATGCTAAATACTGACTATGTACTGTAACATACACAGACTAACACAAAAAACATTGAAAATATTACAAAGATGAATGGTAAATACAAGTTGAAAGTCAACAAATACTGACACAAGTATCTTAGACTAAATCTACAGCAAGAAAATAAACCTAAGGAAAGGTACAGTACAACACTGGACGTGACATTAAATTAAAAGCTACCGGTTGCTGATGGTTAATGAGTCAATAAATGCCAAGTCCCATTCTCTTCAACATACAAGTAATATTTCTATTGCAAAGATGAAGATTTTACGAGGTCCGATGGGTGTCTTTCATAAGAAATTATGTCTGACCTAAAGATCATGATCAACAATTAAATAAATATATGTTTTTACACTATTCTTTATCAGGGAGATACAAATTCTTAAAATTGGGCATCCATGTGTTGGGGATAGTTGCATTGCAAGAGTGAGAGATAGTTCGTATTCACTTTGAGTCTCATAATCAGTGTCATAAGCCTACTTAGGACCCGCTGATATACAAGTTATACTTCCATAATATGGAAAAAAGAAACTGCTGAAATAACTCATTTGCTTATTAACACATGACTGAATATTAGTGTTGAAGGAAATAAAAAGTAACCTGTTAACCACAAAATTCATACTGGCTGGTATTTTGTAGAATATGTAGACTTTGAAACTGGTTTGCTGTTGCGGACAGCACAGGTATCGTGATGGTAGCTATTAACTAGTCAATTAACTGGTTTGCAATCACACTCGGAGGGCATAATTTGTTAGTAGAAGTCCATATAAAGTTTTCCACTTCTATTCATACGAAAATCCCACAAAGATTCTATTTTGTTAGTTCAGGCCCAAAGTCAAGAAAGGGTAACGTAGGTTGAATTGGCACGGGAATTCACCCTCTTTAGTAAGGCGTGGCAGCAACAGATGATAATATATCATGTGATTGTCGTCCACTGCTTGTTTACTTCAGCCTTTAGCCCAGGTCTCTGCATGCAGCCCTCAAGACTTCTCATTGCGTTCCGACCCTCCACAAATGAATAGCATACAGTGCGCCCCATGGAGCCAACTGCCAAGCTGAAAATTTACTAATCCTGAATTACTTAGATTCCTAAAATGTCGTTTCGTCGGCAGAGAGAGAGAGAGAGAGAGAGAGAGAGAGAGAGAGAGAGAGAGAGAGAGAGAGAGAGAGAGAGAGAGAGAGAGAGAGACTGTAGCCTCCAATCACCAGGAATAATACTTGTGTCAGCTAGGTTTGGACTGGATTACAAGAATTTAGTTTGTATTGCAACAGATGGGCTCCCGCGATGGCAGGTAAAAAGAATCGTCTGGTAGGATTGTTGAAGGGTAGACTGGAGTTTCAAAATATCAACAATACGTGATATGAAACGTTAAATACTGTGAACGAACAAGGTAGAACGACAGTGGAGGTCCTGTAGATAGCGGGGTTCCCCTGCTGTATGGGACCGGAAAAGCAGCCATCAAAGAAAGGGAGTCTTCGCTTATTGCCCTGCACTGTAATATACACCAGGAAGCTTTGTGTGCAAACACAATAAATTTTCTACATGTAACCAATGTTCTTGTGAAAACAGTCAACTTTATTGGGTCAAAAGGTCTGAATCATCATTAGTCTAAGGAGTTACTTGCAGATACTGAACCACAATACTGGGAAGTGCAGTATTTTTGTGAAGTCAGGTGGGTACATAAGGCAATAATGCTGAAAATAGCATATGAACTTTTGAATGAAATTGTGCTTTTCGTAGAGATGAAAGGTAATTCTATTCCTGAAATGAATGATAATAAAGTGAAGTGTGACTTAGAATTTTTTGTAGGAAGGATCAATTCATTAATGACGTTTTCCTTGATCAAAGGGTTTCAGACCAAATTACGGTTGGGGGAATCACAGATAAGAAATCAAAACACAGCCCACTTTCAAACATTAAACAACCACGTAACAAGCAATGAGTAGTGTCTGGAAAAAGGTGACAGGTTGGCAGCTCTACAAAAAGAATTTTCAATGAGATTCCATGTCCTTAGAAAACACTCGCTAGCTATTGAACTGTTGGAAAATAGTACAGAGGATATGCAAATTGACATGATTGAACTGCAGTTTAAAAATGAACTAAGAAATAGGTTTGGTGGTAGCTCCATATATCTATTCTATAAACAAAATTTATCAAACACAAAATATCCCAAACTATCTGGTCACGCAAGGAAGTTGATGGCAGTGTTTGGTAGCACGTAAGTGTGTGAACAGCTCTTTTCGAAAATGAACCTGATTAAGAATAAATTTCGGTGTTCACCAACTGATGGGCTCTTAGAAAGCACCTTGGGTGTTGCCACATCAACCATTCAATAAATTCAAAGTCAGCCATTCTACAAGATTAGGTTTTCATTTGGTTGCATACCGAAGGTTAGGATACTGCCCTCAATTAGGTACACAGTTATCTAACATGCGTATTACAGATATCTAATAATAATTCCTCCACGAGAAATATCCATATCAAATTCAAAAGGGTAGCTGGGTGAGGAATCAACAGTTTTTTCTTAACGATGGAAATATAAAGAAACTTAGTTCTTGAGATAATTATCTTGACATAGATCAAAGAAGGATCTTTATTTTATTTTTTTTTATATTACATTCACATGTCTTGTGAAGCCTTTTGTAACTACATAACATTTTTCATCAGTTAAAAATACAAAACTAATTTTGTATTGAGGCCTCTATGTGCGGACCTCCCTAACATAAGATTCTTGACTAGTGAATTCTGTTTTGAATTGGTTACACACCCCTGCATCGGCAATGTCATTGCAGTATGTGAAATAAGTAGTTAGCTTTGTGTATATCAATACTTGAGAATGGACTACCCAAGATCTACTAGATCTTGGGACTACCTAGAAATAAAAAAAAAAATCACAATATTTATACCGATGGAAAGGAAAGGTAAGAATAGAACATACCGGATGTAGTTTACCTTAGTCAGAGCTTATATATTCATATAGGGCCTAGGTCTAGTCTAGGGTAGGACCAATCATGGAGACTCTTATTTAACTGATGAAGTGCAGGTCTATGCAAACACGTATTATACTAAATACAGAAGAAATCAGAGCAACTTTGCTAAGCCAATGCCAAAATACATATTATTATTATTATTATTATTATTGTTATTATTATTATTATTATTATTAATTGCTAGGCTACAACCCTATTTGGAAAAGCATGATGCTATAAGCCTAGGGGCTCCAACAGGAAAAATAGCCCAGCGAGGAAAGGAAACTTAAGGAAAAATAAAATATTTCAAGAAGAGTAACATTGAATTAAATATTTCTTATATAATCTATAAAAAACTTTAACAAAACAAAAGGAAGAGAAATAAGATAAAATAGACTGCCCGAGTGTACCCTCAAGCAAGAGAACTTTAACACAAAGAGAATGGAAGACCATGGTACAGAGGCTATGGCACTACCAAGGACTAGAGAACAATGGTTTCATTTTGGAGTGTCCCTCTCCTAGAAGAGCTGCTTACCATAGCTAAAGAGTCTATTCTACCCTACCAAGAGGAAAGTAGCCACTGAACAGTTACAGTGCAGTAGTTAACCCCTTAAGCGAAAAGGAATTATTTGGTAATCTCAATGTTGTCAGGTGTATGAAGACAGTGGTGAATATATAATAAATAGGCCAGACTGTTCAATGTGTGTGTGTTGGCAAAGGGAAAATGAACCGTAACCAGAGAGAAGGATCCAATGTAGTACTGTCTGGCTAGTCAAAAGGTGGCTGGTGCCCAGGCCAACCTACTACCAAAAAATAAATAAGTAATTTTTTTTTTTTTAACAAAGCTTAGACAATACAAGATATACAGCCACTTTAACTTCCCTATCATAATTTTAGTCGTATTTCATATGTATGGTTTAAAAGGTCTTTCATATGTTCTGTAAGTTATATTTCGAATATTTCTAAATGAATTTTTACACTTATTACACGACTATACTTGGTTTTCGAAAATGGGTGAAAAATCCTATTTGGATTAGCCATATCATAATTTTGACATACCCAGCCAGGTGTACAGTATATCAACAATGGTGTAGATTTCATATATAAATTATTCCTTAATCCATCATCCTTTACAAAAAAAAAATTTCTCTGACTGTGAGGAAATAGATTATGAACAAGCAATATATTTCCTTCTGATAACTATGAAATGATAAAAAAATATGGAGAATTAAAAATAAAAAATTAGCAAAGAAAAATAAATATATATATTCAAAACTTGAAATATGGAGATAGAA
>NC_090760.1:32283896-32311396 GCF_036898095.1 Palaemon carinicauda | reverse complement strand
CCGTCATTTTGTAATAAACGATCTGTAGGATACAACGAGTTTGATTAGGAAAATAATCAAGAAAAACAAACGTAAATTTTAGAAGACACTGTTACCCAACAAAGAAAAAGAACAACAAAAAAGCACAGCGTTACTTCGGCACTTGAACGAAGATCAGACTCATACGAATAGAAACACATATGCACATGCGATCAAAATATCGTAGTTCATAAAATACCCAAATTACAGGCGACAATCGATGGTTTAGGGAAAGGTTTCTGTTGATCCAGGGTTTTTTTCAGAGACTACAAAGTGGCCACACATAGTTGGTCAAAGAGAGAATAATTTATTCAAGTGCTTTAACTGGTTGGCCTCACGATTATTTTTGGAATTATAGTGCATTAGAAAAATGACTAATAGAGAAATACACTTTGCCTGGATCAAGAAAATGTGAATTTAAAAGCAAATGATGTGAGTCAGTGTTTAGCTCTGCGACTCGTATATATTGATAGTTTTGCAACTCAGAATGCCAAACTACCCAAAAGTTTTAAAGAGGCCATCACGAGAGACCATAAGCATATACTAGTAAATCCACAATTGTAGGGATATTTGTTTGATGATAATTGCTCATTGCTAGAGTTCATGATAGTTATACAACATATTATAGATAGTCTGCCACCAGAGAACATGCCTGGGTATAATTCCTTGGATTTTGGACAGGTGGTCGCCATGATAGCAATACGTTCAAGGAGAACCCTTGGGCACCTACTCCTAGTAAAGAGGAAAGCATAGTCAACAGACGAGGGTGAATCTCAACATACGCAGGCAGAGCAGGAAAGAGGAGCATAAACAAAAGAAGTACCTAACCCTGAAATCTCGTTGCTGTTATCCCTGTAAAGCCAACGGTCATCCATCTCAAGATTGCCTGACAAAAATTGCTAGTGATGTGTGGCTGTGCCCTACAATCACCCACCCAGTATCAAAGGCAGAGGAGGCAGAGGTCGCAGAGGAAGTGTGATGCATGATAGACAGATCACTCCCTGCCTAGCAATGGTAGAAGTCAAGGAGGCAGGAAGGAGCTCAGGCCCCGATGGGGGAGCAAGGGTCAACTGGCTACTGGGTAGAGGCACTTCCCTGAGTATTCATGACCACACCCACATGGTACTAAAGGGAACAATAGATTGGTATGACCGTCTTCCGAGTGTGATTGCTGGCCCTTCTCGTGGTTCTACATAGTAGCTCGGGGTGATGGCAGTACATATGAACCTAGCAGGTAAGTTGGTCATAGTCTTATTCAATAAAGGTGACAGTGTTTTCTCCTTAACAAGGAAGTACCTGAAGCCCTCTACGGCCAGCAACACCAGTTATCCTCAACACAGACTGCAGGCCAGACGCACACCATTGAGGAATCAGTGCAATTTTTGCACAATTTCTTTACATTGCCCACATTGTATATGCTAGGTGTCAGCTGTATCCTGGGACTAGACTAGAGGTGAAGGTTAATTCCCGAAAAGTGGTGGCAGGAAAATGCATTTGTATGATAGAGAGGATAGTGAAGAAAATAAAACTGTATATGCTAGAGGGGAGAGGCAAGTGACTGAGAAAACTGCTGGAGCAAAGGAAGGAGAAATTATGGCCCCCAAGGGTTAACAAGTATAGCAATGTGTTCATCTTGGCCCCTCCTAGAGGGGACAAAGGCTATTGTCCAATCACACAAAAGTTAGTATATGGGGTTGTAGAAGGATTAGCAAAGATTAAAGAAAACACTGTTGATGTTGCAACATTTCATTCAGCAAAATAAGATTCTCTTAGGCAATGACTCAGTTTTCAAATTAATGGTATGCAAACTCACCAATGATTGAATCAATAGGATTGTAATTCTACGTCTCATTCACGAACGCGCTCTGAGCTTGATGAAGCCTGCTCGAGCACAGTTCCTTTCAGAATGCTCTTAACCTGCAGTTAATAATATCATTAATGATTATTCTTATGTAATTGGCATTGGAGATGAGCTGCCGAGGAGGCTTGATCAATTTCCCATATGGGCTTGCCATTCATTTTCAAGCAGAGGTAAAAATTTAAATTACATTTAGTAAATTAAGGAACAAGGGATTATCGATGGAAGCGAACCCCCCTGGGCTTTCCCAATTGTAGCAGTATGGACAAAGATTGTGTCAACTATAATAAGTTTAATAAATTTATAACAAAGGACAATGCATATCCATTGCCATCGATTGAGGAGTTATTCATAAAGATTCAGGGCAGTAAATATTTTACAACAATCGATTTAAAATTTGGCTGTTATAAATCCGGATTCAAGAAGAGAGTAAGATTGTAAAAAAGGCCTTTGTAACAATAGATCATGTATTTCAATTTAACTTCCTTCCCTTTAGCTAGAAAACTTCCCCCAGTTACATTTCAAGAGTTATGATGGCTGTCTTATCAACCTTAATTGGTCATAATCTTACTGTTTATCCAGACGACATTATAATAACCGGGAACACAGCCGAAGAACAACCCTAAAATATTCGTAAGGTCCTAGATGCATGTCACCCTGACATCATTTAATTAGCTCAACTAAATATAAGTTTTTCAATAAGGAAGTAGAATGTCTAGTTCACTTAAGTACCCAAGAGGGTATTCCAACCTGTCCCTGTAAAGTTGAACCAACTTTCCCAAAAATATTTTCTTAGTCTAGGGACATTATTTTTTTACTTTAACTTTTTGAAAACTGTTGACTTCCCTGAAAATATTCTCTAATTCAAAGAACAGTATTTCTTTTTTGTCACTCAATGTCGTTTCATATAATGAATAAAGCCCACTTTCGTCAAATTACGTAATCACTCTTGGGATATCAATTCTTTATTGTTTTCTGGAAACAGCATACTTTTTTCTTATCTGTTCAAGGAAGATTTAAATGTAGTGCCTCTTCTTCTTGGATATAAGCTCACTTTCCCAAAAATATTTTCTCTCTGAAGGATATCATCATACTGTCTTTTTTTTTCTGTAAACAGCCGACTTTCCCAAAATACTCATGCAAAAAAGTTTATTGCTATACTGTAGTCTTCTCTCTTTTTGAAAGTAAATGTTCTTCTCAAAATACTTTTTAAGTCGAGAGATTTTATCAAAAAGCTAACTTTCTACAAAACACTCCGTCAAGGGTTACTATTCTATGGGTTTTTCTTTTTTCCAAAACTCTGACTTTCTGCAAAATATTTACTCAATAAAGGGATATTATCATATTGTGTTTTCATTTTATGAATAGATCTGATTTTCTCAAAAGTACCAACTCAGTCAAGGGATATTATTATAATGTCCTTAAAAAACAGATGACTATTTTTTTAATTGTTTTCCATCAAGTTATATTTTCATATTTTTTTTTTTTTTTCAGAGAATCACTGATTCTCCTTAAATATTTATTCACAGAATTGATATAACCGTATTTTATCAATTATTTTTCTGAAAGTAGCTTATATTTTACAAAATACCTTCCCAGTAGAGATATTTAATTCTTATCGTTCCTTCTTTTCTAAAACCAGCATATTTTCCCTATATACCTACTCATCTAAGAGATGATATTCTATTGTCCTTTTTTTCTGAAAACAAATGACTTTCTCCAAATACATATTCAATCCTTAGATATCATCAGTATGAGTCGTTTCACCATCTCCACACAGCTACCATCCTAAAACATACTCACTCTGTCAAGGAATCTTATTCTATTTTCATTTTATGTATCATTTTTTTTTTCACTCTACCTAGAATTTTTTTTTTTTTTTTTTTTTTTTTTTTTTTTTTTTTTTTTTTTTTTTTTTTTTTTTTTTTTTTTAATGTATTCTTTTCCTAGCAAATACCGCACACATTTCTAAAATTCTTACTCGGCCAAGGGGTATTATTTTTTCGTCTTTTCTCTTTCTGAAAAGGGCCGACTTTCCTCAAAATACTCGATAAGTTAAAAGTCATTTTTTTTCTTTCTTTTTTTTTATCTGAAAATCGTTAAATTTCGCCAAAATACTTACTCCATCAATGGATATTAGTTTTTAGTTTTCTTTTCTGTGAACTGTTGACATTCCTCAAAAAATGCTTGCTTAATCAAGGAGTATTATTTTATTGTTTTGTTTTCTAAAAAACATAAAAATTTTTCCAATATACTTATTAATTTAGGGGATGTTAATATATTGTGTTCTGCGTCCTATTTATTAAACTCACTTTCCCAAAATACTTACCCAGCCCATAAATATAATTTTGATATCGTTTTTTTGTATCAAAACAGCTGGTCATCATCAAAAGTGCATACTGAATAAAGGAATATCATTTTATTGTCGTTCTTATGTCTCAAAATAGTTCATTGTATTCTCTTTTCCCTTTTAAAAACTACATACTTTCTCAGAATACTTACTTGGTCAAGGAATGTTGTTTTTTCTTTTTCTGAAAATAGCCGACTTTCCCAAAAATAAGTTAATAGTTATTACCTAGGCAGGGAATATTATTTCACTGTTTTTTTAACTGTTGACTTCTCCCAAATTAATTGCTAAGTCAGGGGATGGTATTTCAATGTATCTTTATCTGAAATATATTCTCTGTTAGTGGAAATCATTTCATTGTCGTTTCGTTTTATAAAAACCGCTTACTTTACGCAAAATATTTATAAAAACCATTTACTTTACGCAAAATATTTAGAAAAACCATTTACTTAACGCAAAATATTTATAAAAACCGTTTACTTTACGCAAAATACTTACGCAGTTAATGGATATTATCTTATTGTGTCTGTTTTGGAACCAGTCGATATCTTCCAAGATACCTACTTAATCAAGTATTATTCTTTATCTTTATTTATTTATTCATTCTTATTTTTTTTTATTATTATTATTTTTTTTTTTTTTTTTTTTGCGTAACTAACGTCTTTCTCCAAAATACGAACTCGGTTAAAGGTGATTGGCCCTCTTAGGATATTGTAAGAGGTGGTTGTTAGGAGCTAACAGAGAGGCGAGGTGAATTCAAGTAGAATTTGTTCAACAGATAACACACTTATTTACGAGCAGTTGAGAACATGGATGTCACAAAAATGTAAATTCTCTAAACCATGCTATGACAAGCCTAAAAAGGTTACTCTATATTCAGTGTGGAAGATTGTGAGAGATAAAAAAGCAGTAGTCTTACATTTTATAAGTGTGTATGAAACGACATTCATGTGAAATAAGGCGCCCTTCTTTATAGAGGAGAACTATAGGCAGATCATCTTGCAGGAGATACGCAGGTTATAGGTGATAAATGGAAACACAGTCTTTTTTGCCACAAATGTTAATTAAGAAAGCCCTCGGTGTGTGCACAGGATCGCGAGGAAACGGCCTGTGTAACGAGTCATCAGCGGTGGCTTGCTAGTATCGTTGGGCAGGAAGACATGTATGGCAACGTGTTAATCTTTCAGTCTGTGTTGTTTCACCGGGGAATTGTAAGTCTGGCGGCATAAAGTAGATTTACCCACAACGTGACGTTGGCTCTGGAGATTGTCACAGGAGGTTGCAGACGGGTAAAACAATTAATTAGGGATGATCAACCGGTCACCATACACCATTTCAGCTGCCAAGATATCCAGGGCGTCCTTAGGAATAGTTCTTAATCCCAGGAGGACTCACGGAAACTGACTTAACCAGCTAGAGTCATTGTAGCAGGATGTCAAAGCTGCTTTTAGGGTTTGCTGAAAACCTTCAGCCATTTGTTTGGCTGCAGTGTTTTAGATTGTTACACATAAGATTCTCCAATGATGTCAATAATTCAGAGGTGAAAATGGTATTTATTTCAGAACTGATATGCTCAGGGATACCAAATCTCACTATCCACCCTGAGAGCATAACATATATACATAAGGCCAAAGAGTGGAGTGTTCAACGAAGGTAAACAGGAAACAGTGTCCTTGTGATGTGGGTAGGGAAACTACTACGTCCACATGAATGTTGAGGATAGTAGCCCACTCCTGAATCTGTGTGTTGATGTACTTTTGAAGTTTGGCGCAAAGTATAGGCACCAACCCAATCCTTAGCATCCTTAGTAATACCATAAAAGTAATCTTTGTCTTCTGTAGCTGTGCAGTAGATACACACGAGACATCTGAGAGGCCATGAATGAAATCAAATACCTGTCAGTGCATGGGGACAGGTATCCATTGTAGTGGTTTCCCTGCACTGACGTAACAGAGGAAGGTAGCATTGGAGTCGTGAAGGGCAACATCTTCCCAACATAGGGATGTGCAGGATGTCCTTCATGCTTGGTACTATAGATCTTTTCGTTGGGCGTCTGCTAATGTGTTGTAATTAAATCCTAGGAGAATGGCCACCAATATATTTCTTGACAGGCATTGGCAATGTGATGAATTTTCCTAGGGATATGTTGAAGGGTACAGTTGTATTCAGCCATAGCGGAGAGATGTCGTCTTTGAACGGTGGACCAGGTGTTAGACTGTTTAGTGAATGTGTGCACTAGAGACATGTGGTCCATGGAAATGATGAAGAGCGTACCATCTAAGAAGTGGTGAAAGTGATGGACAGACAAATGAACTGCCAGCTATTCGCAGCTAAGGTAGAGTAGCCGTATTCCTCCTTGGACTTTTTTTTATTGAAGGCCAATAAGGAGGGCAAAGCATTGATCGCCTGCTCAAGTATTGTACCAATAGCGACGGTCCTGTCATCAGCGGAAAGAAGGAGAGGAGCATGTGGTATGAGAAAAGTGGGAGCACCAGCAGTTGGAAGGGCCCTCTTTGCGTCGCAGTAGGCATCTTCTGGAAGGAGAAACCCTTACAGGTCTTTTGGCCGGCCTTTGAGGGATGCATAGAGGAAGGCAAGAGTGGTGGCAATGGCTGGCAGAAACTAGTGACAATATTTTATCATGCCTAAGAATTCTTGCAGTGCTATGACGGTCGAGAGCATGGGGAAGTTCTGAACAGCTGCTACCTTCTCAGGGATGGGGTGGATACCTTCATGTGTGATGCGTGCCCGAAGAACAATACTTCATTGGCAGCCAAGGTATACTTGTGGTACTGGACTAAAAAGCTGTTCTGTTGCTGGCAATAGGGAACGATGCACAGGTGATGTAGGTGTTCCTCTCCAAAGGAAGAGAAAACATGTATGTGGACCGCATAACATGCACAGAAGGGAAAATCCCATAAGATACCATCCATCAGGTCTTGAAAAGTTGTCCCAGTATTATGAAAACCAAAATATGAGTAATTGAGGGTGTATGCGCAGAAGGGGGTGGTGGTGGTGGTCTTGGAGATGTCTTCTGGGTTTATGGGCACCTGATAATACCCCTTCAAGATTCGAAAGTGTAGAACACCTTTGCTTTTCACAAGTCGGAGAGGGAACCATCCTTCTTCAAGACGATGTGTAAGGGCGATGACCATGGGCTTTAGGCCTGTTAGCAAAGGCTCATTTCTTTCATTTTGGCAGACGTTTGTTTAGCAGCTGACAAATGATCCGGGGCCAGACGCCTGAATCTGGCAAACACTTTGGGAAGTTAGGTGAAGTTCTGGACGGAACACTTTCAGGTAAGACGTGAGGAGGTGGGCGTAGGTTTCTGTGGGTGTGCTGATGTGGAGTGCAGGGTCGGAGGGGGCAGGTTGAAGAGGTTTTAACGAGTACGAGTCTGGTTGACTAATCGTCAATGCTCCACATAATCTAGGAGGTGAAAATGGGTGAGAAAATTTGCATCGAGTAGCGGCAATGTTACATTGGCAGCGAATAGTTTCCAATGGTATCTGGTGCTCCCAAATGATAGTGGGAGTGTCTTGTACCCGTAGATGGAGATCTAAGATCTATAGGCAGGTACCAGGCTGATGTTAGCAAGCATAGCATGACTATGTCATGTTCTGGAAAGTGAATTTGGGAGAAGGAAACAGAAAGTACCAGTGTCTACCAAAACTGCACACCCATACCTGCATCATGTAAAAAGTAAAGATTAGTGACAGGGAAGGCACGTCAGCTTCAGTCAGTATTGAGTAGTTGTCTTCTTCGTCAGGAGTTGATGAGGTGATGGAGATCTTGAAGGTGGTGAAGTACTGTAGCTGTTTGTAACAGCATTGACTTTGTTACTTAGGTCCCTAATGGTCAAGGTATCAACATTGGGGATGGCAGCACTTACAGGTTCGGGTAGGTGTGATACTTGAAGGTTCATTTCCTGAGGAGAGTCGTCTGCGGAAGGTTGCAGGCAAAAAATACTGGTCATTTCACTGATAGCGAGCGAAGCCTTTAGGTCCCCCAATGGCTATTGAGAGAGCTGAAAAAGCTCAGCTATACTGGCGGCTGGTGATGGAGAGTACTACTCCAGTAGGTATTTTCTTAGGGTGTCATTAGCTACTGGGACATCCCGTTGGTCGCAAAGCCAGTCAGATATTTCCGGGAATGTGTCCTCAGTGAATGCCGTGAAGACATAGTCTGCTTTTCTGCTTGAGTGAGTCATGCCCTTGATGCTACACTGAACTTCGGCGAGCTGAAACCTAGCAAACATGTCTCTGTTGGCGAAAGTCAGCAATTTCAATGATGTAGGTCAGGATCAGTGTGCGGCATCATAACAAGGGTAGGGCGTAGGTGGGGGCAAAAAAAGCCGGTGAGGAGGTGATCACTCCAGTGATAATCAATATGAGAGGTGGTTGTTACATGCTAACAGAGAGACGAGGTGAATGCAAGTAAGATTTATTCATATAACAAGCTTATATATAAGCAATTAACCGCAAAAATATAAAGAAAATCAAAAACATTCAAAACATGCGATGGCAAGCTTAAACAGATTGCTGTATTATCAGTATGGGAGAGAGTGAGAGATATAAAGAGCAATAGCATTATATTGTATGAGCGTGTGTGAAACACATGTAGAACAATTTAACTTTCTCTCCTTTTTCTGAAAACTGTTGACTTTTTCCATGATACTCAGTCTATGGAATTTATTCTAATATCTTTCTTCTTCTAAAAACAATTCACTTTCCTTTATTTCATATGTAGTGAGGAGATAATATCATGTATATTTATGAAAAAAGCTGACATTCATAAGATAATTACTTTGTTAAGAGACATTATTTAATCATATTTTTATATTTTCATGACACTAGGTGAATCCATCCAATAAAATTGTTCAGTCAAGCGATATTATTTTAAAGTTTTTTACTTCTTTTAAAATACCTGACCGGATACTGTTCTTTAGTCGTTTCTTTTTCTGTCTCCAAATTACTGGCTAAGTTAAGAGATGTCATCATATTTACTTTTTTTTATTATGAAGGGGAATTTTCTCATTTTGGTTTCTTTTTCTCTATACAGCTCCCGTTTCCCAAAGCACTTCCTTAGTGAATGAGCACTATTATCTCATTTTCTATAAAATACTAAGTCAAGGGATAGTATTTCATCGTATTATCTTTTTCCTGAAAACAGCTGACTTACCCAAAAATACTTATTATGTTTAGAGATATCATACTGCATAGGTTCTTTTCTGTAAACAATCCGCTTTGTTCAATATCACTTTTCAGTCAAGGGATGATACTCTATTGTCATTTCTTTGGCAATAGTTAATTTTTCTCCAAATACTCACTTTCCATGAAAACACTTACTCAGTCTATGAATAATTTTTTATTGTGAATCCTTTCTGAAAATATTATTTTCTCCAAATTACATACTCTATCAAAGTATACTACTTCACTGTTTCTTTTAAAAAAATATTTGTTTTTTTTGTGAAAGATATTGCACTGTCTGGGGTAATTATGTTATTGCCTTTTTTTCTGAAAAAAAGTTATGGCGTTTTATCTTATAAGCAGAAAATGGATTTCAGAGCCTCAATCAACGCCTGGGAGTTGCGCATTATTCTCAGAGCTCCAAGGTATTCTCGAGTGTATCAGACTTATGTAATATAAAGCAGGTGAGTTTTGAAGGTTGGGAATTTACACACACACACACTCTCATATATATATATATATATATATATATATATATATATATATATATATATATATATATATATATATATATATATATATATATATATATATATATATATATATATATATATATATATATATATGTTTGTGTGTTGTATATATATATATATATATATATATATATATATATATATATATATATATATATATATATATATATATATATATATATATATATATATATATATATATATATATGATGTATATATATATATATATATATATATATATATATATATATATATATATATATATATATATATATATATATATCAAATTCGAGAGTATGCATCAAGATATTTCAATACTATCCATCCAGCTCATACACGGTGAAAACAAGATACATATTGCTACTAAATATTATTCAAAAATGTTTTTATTTTGGATCAGTACTGGTGAGTGAGAGTGGAATTTATTTTTTTTCGATTCTAACTTGCATGACATCATAATGAATTGAAAAATTGAGGATGTTATTGATTTGATTGCAGATCAGCGTTGATTTTTTTTTTATATAAAAGAACGTTTTTCGAATCAATGTATATGTATATATAAACGATATGTATCCTGTATTTGGAAAAAGACATTCGTCATTAAACTAAGTAATTACTCCTGTATCCTATGAATAATCTTTTAATTTTTCAACAGGAAGGAAATTTTAATCATATGACAATTAAATAAATTGAATGTGTTGGAGAAATAAAAAAGATATCTGACACTATTTCTATATATTTATAGAATTTAACATTTGAAAATGGACATTTTAGATGAACAATTTTTGCGACTGACACTAGATGCATTGGTAATTTGTCAAGTATTTGAAAAGCGGAATACTTGGGCTTCAACAAAATCCCAATTCTTGTAAATATGATGCAAGAAAGACAAAGAGAAGATGAAACCTTGACGATTGCATTCATAATTAGACCAAGGTCCTTTAAATATACTCCGAGTATATTTAAAGGACCTTGAATTAAACAATAAAATTTCTCTATACTTTAGGTGCTTTATTGAAGTGATAGAGCATATCGTGTAATATCAGAAATATCATAGTAATAAAGCCATCTGCCTGTTTTATTTCTATTCTTCTACCTACATAAACATAATTTATACGATAATGAATGGCTGAGGGGCCATTCTTCTCAAAGTATTTTTGATCTCAATTTGCCCATAAAAGACTTCCTAAAAATATCAATTAAAAACCTTCAGAATTGAGTTCTAGAATGGGGCAGTTACTTAAGAAAAAAAAACAAGTTTGTAACAGGTTGAAATATACAATGAAAGAGAGAAATGAGGGGAAAAAAATCTCCGAGGATAATTCCTTTTTAATTCAACAAGAACTGATCTGAAAATTTGAGGCTGGGCCTCGGGATCACAGCCTCTTAAAAACAGATGTCTCCAAGTGCATGTTTTGTTCCTTTCTAGACTTACCATTGTTTACTGTTAATTCCGAATGGTTATATACTGCATTTGGTTACGAAATATGCTATAGCAAACTCAAATTTTATAATTGTTTCATCCTTTATATTTAGAAATACTCTCACGAAATATTTCACATACAATTAAGGAAGGCTTTTGAAGATTAGGTATATTTAAATATGTTGTAAATGTTCAATTAGAAATTTTACCAATGTGCGGGCTTTACGAAGCATATGGTGTGAATTATTATATCTTACACAAATAATAAAACATATTGAGAAAATTAACAGATACTTAGAAACTGGGTTTTATAGTGCCATAGTCCTGGACACTGAATTGTATAAATAAAATAATTCAGCAATTATCTGGCTTTAGTTCGCATAGATTTCTGTACTCTTAAATATCTTGACAAGGCATTTTCCATATGGCAGAACTAACGACCCTAATAAGGGAGGTAAGCTAGATTAATTACATTAAAAAATCTGTAATACTATAATTAGACATATAAAGTACTGCATATAAAGTTCATCTTGTAGATTATTCAAGATAGTATAATTTTTTATGAAAATAACGTATGTCTAGAAAGAAATTCAGGCAAAAGGCGACAAAACCACCTAATTGAGCTGGATTAAGAGATTTGAAACTTAAGGTATGCCTATGTTTGGCTTTCGGATTATTGTTCCAACAATACTGGGGATCACAGGTAAATGTTTTGAACAAATAGCCTAAAATACCTGAGTGCTTTCATGTGACTGAAACCCTTTGGATCTCTCTCCGCTTGCTTTCGTAACTTGTTCAAGCTAAAAGGAGAACATAAAATGTTTTGGCTTCTGAGAAACCTTCAAATACGGTATTATTTTCACGTCGATGTTTTCTTAAAATATTCATAGGTTCTATACAAGGCTTTTGGAGTCTACTTCCTTATCTCCTCCACCACGCCTATCCATGGGCCTCCATTCTCCAGCCAGTCTCATTATGACCCACAAACTGGATTTCGTGGATATAAGGACTAATACTTTGAGCCTCGTAACGGCTCTATTGGTCAGATATTAAACGCTACACCGGGAAAAACCTTTCTTTTCTTACAAACTATTTTTGTAAAAGGGAAAAAAATCAGTAATTTAGTTTCGGTCTGTTATTTTGAATAATGATTAAGTCTATTATTTGCTAATTGGGTGATAGGATCATCGACTATATTTGGTTTCAAATAAATATTCATAAAGTTTCTTATATACTTTTTTTCTTTATTCAACTATCGTTGCTCACTACAGGAGCTGACTGTGTCACCTTTAAAGGTTTAAAGGCTGCTCACGAATGGAAGAGGCAAAGGACAGTAACATTGCCCTTAACAAGCAGAACAATGTCCTAGGGACTGGCCATATATACCATATGATCAACGCCCAAGACTCCTCTCCACCCAGGCTAGGACTAGGGAGGGCCAGGTAATGGCTGATGATGATTCAGCCAGTCGACCTATAGGCTACCCCAAACCCCCAATCGATACCTCAAATGGATGGCAAGGTTGCAAAAACTAAAGGAATTAACGAGTTTGAGCTGCACTCGAACCCCAGTCTGGCGATCACCTGAGAGGGACGTCACCAATAGGCCACCAAAATCCTTCCAGGGGTATTAGATTTTTCTGAAGGGTAAAAAAAAAATGTTTTTAGTTTTCATAGTTTCCATTAATCCTTTTGCAAACAATATGGAAACACGTATATGTTATGATACTTTCCTTAATTCACAATACAAGAAACGTATCATAAAAAAGGGGGTTTCAGGACTTTTTCAAGTTGGAAATATTAGCAAGCAATTTTCTCTCTCTCTCTCTCTCTCTCTCTCTCTCTCTCTCTCTCTCTCTCTCTCTCTCTCTCTCTCTCTCTCTCTCTCTCTCTCTCTCTCTCTTTATATATATATATATATATATATATATATATATATATATATATATATATATATATATATATATACCATATACTGTATACATATATATATATATATATATATATATATATATATATATATATATATATATATATATATATATATATACTATATACTGTATACATACATATATATATATATATATATATATATATATATATATATATATATATATATATATATATATATATATATATATATATATATATATATATGTGTGTGTGTGTGTGTATGCATATATATATATATATATATATATATATATATATATATATATATATATATGTATATATATATATATACATATATATATATATATATATATATATATATATATATATATATATATATATATATATATGGTCTGATTTTGGAGTGTCCTTTTCTCTGACGAGCTGCATATCATAACCAAAGAGTCTCTTCTAACCTTACCAAGAGGAAAGTAGTCACTGAATAATTACAGTGTAATAGTTAACCCCTTGGGAGAAGAAAAATTGTTTGGTAATGTCAGTGTTGTCAGGTGTATGAGGACAGAGGAGTAAATATAACGAATAGGGCAGAATATTTGGTGTATATGCAGGCAAAGGGGAAATAAAACGTAACTAGAGAGAAGGATCAGATATAGTACTGTCTGGCTAGTCAAAGGACCCCATAACTCTCTGGTTGTGTCTAGCTCACAATCCTCGTAAGTTGTTCTCCATTTTCTACTTTAAGATGCGAAACCACCATTCTATATCTCCTGTTTCTCTTTTTGGGTTTTCTACCTCTCATTTTAAAATCCATTTTATGTTGTTTATAACCAGCTTCTTCAAAAATATCTTTCCAGTTCATCACAATGTTTTGTGAGCTCCTCTAACCAAGATGTAATCTATTTGGCTTTCCATTCCTCCACTCTCATAGGTTATCAGGCGCTTATCAAACTTCTGAAACCAGGAGTCCATGCATGCTAATTCAAAACACTGACCCATCTCTAGTATACTGTATACTTCCCATCGTAATTCCTAATTCCAAACCTACATCCTCCATATACCTTCTCATATCCAGCCCTTCTCTTCCCAACTCAGCCATTCATGCCTGCTCCTGTGATTAGCTTCTGTTCTTTTATGTATTATGTGTGTGTATTTTGTATTTCAATACCTCAAGGGCTACGTGTATTGAAAGTAATGTTACATAGTATTGCATTGATAAAAAAGGTTTAAACGTCAATTATAAGTTTAGTAGCATATGTTGTAAACGTTTAAATCCTGTAAAAATTACATCAAAGATGGGATGGGATTCTTCTTACTTTTGTATTGCAGTAGGGTCCAGTCTTTTAAGAGTGATGATTATTTGATATTTTCATATTTTCTATACGAAAGTTTGTTTACAATGATACCAGTCAAGAGTCGAGACTCAGAGCTAAAGGTTGTAAAGCTTGCTAACAGCAATAGCAGTAATGTATGGAAAAGAATAAAGGACTTTTATAATGCAAATATATTATTCAACATTCCAAACACTGGACGAGTCGGTGAAGATGAGGGGATTAACATAACTATAACAACCTTTGCTTATTTTAGGTGAGTTAGCTGCTACAATAATCATAATGATACAGTATTCCACTCAACATCTTTCTCTTTCACTGTTCTAAAAGCGTCCTCAATGACTTGTCTAAATAACTCTTGTTTTGTTTGTTCGGGGTAACCCATCTGAGGTGCATGTGTTGAAATTTTATTTATTAACTGATCCCTTATCAGCATTGGAAGCTTTGAAAGCCTATTATATATTTTCTTCATTTCTGCCCATTTTTCCTTATAATTATTACCTATTATGACCACACTACATTCTTTCCTCTCGGGACCCGCTGTAGCAGAGTTTACACTCATTTCCTATCCTCCTAGTGCCATTACCTCTCCACAGGACATCTATCATCCTGTTCTCCATTTCATCAACTATCTCCCTCTATCTTTGTGTTAGTAAACCAACTTTCTGAGGACCTGATCTGATCATCCACTTAAGCACTAGTTTCTTTGGCGGAATTCGGGAACCCTGGGGTACCTCTCATCCATTTATCATGCCAGTAGGGGATACGCAAACTCGTCGCTCACAGGGAACATTTTACCTGCATCCACATTTCTAATAGCATCAGACATGATTTATAATTTGACAGAGGGTTTTCGATCGCATACCCTTGAATTCATCAACCTACTTTATTGGCAGTGGGCCTAGCCATTGACTAAATAGTCCAACTACAAGGCAGCAGTTTCCGCTGTTTTTGGTAATAAGCCTAGCCTTTCCTAAAAAACAAGATTGCAAGCCAGCAGTCGTCCTTTTATTCCCTTTCTATGTATAAACGCAATATATATACATATATATATATATATATATATATATATATATATATATATATATATATATATATATATATATATATATATATATATATATATATATATATATATATATATATATATATATATATATATGCATATATATATATATATATATATATATATATATATATATATATATATATATATATATATTTATATATATATACATATATACATATATATATATATATATATATATATATATATATATATATATATATATATATATATATATATATATACATATATATATATTCATACATATATATATATATATATATATATATATATATATATATATATATATATATATATATATATATATATATATATATATATATATACATATATATATATATATATATATATATATATATATATATATATATATATATATATATATATATATATATATACATTATATATATATATATATATATATATATATATATATATATATATATATATATATATATATATATATTTATATGTTTTATTTCTATTCTTCAACCTACATAAATATAATTTATAAGATAATGAACTGCTGAGGGGCCATTCTTCTCAAGGTATTCTTGATCTCATTTTGTCCATAAAAGATTTTCTAAAAATATCAATTAAACACCTTAAGAATTAAGTTCTAGAATGGGGCAGTTACTTAAGAAAAAAACAAGTTTGTAACAGGTTAAAATATACAATGAAAGAGAGAAATGAGGGGAAAAACACCTCCGAGGATAATTCCTTTTTAATTCAACAAGAACTGATCTGAAAATTTGAGGTTGGGCCTCGAGATCACAACTTCTTAAAACAGATGTCTCCAAGTGCATGTTTTGCTCCTTTCCAGACTTACCATTGTTTACTGTTAATTCCGAATGGTTATATACTGGCTTTTTCCGCACATATTCGCTAATTTGATTGTGAAGGTGTGATAAAGAGAGAGAGAGAGAGAGAGAGAGAGAGAGAGAGAGGGGGGGGGGTGATTACGAAATATGCCATAGCAAACTCAAATATGATAAGTGTTTTCTACCTCTCATTTTAAAATCCATCACTGCCATTCTATGGTGTTTAACACCTGGTTCTTCCAAAATAACTTTCCAGTTCATCACAATGTTTTGCCAGCTCCCCTAACCATGATGTAATCTATTTGGCTTTCCATTCATCCACTCTCATATGTTATCAGGTGTTTATCAAACTTCTGAAACCAGGTGTCCATGCATGCTAATTCAAAACACTGAGCCATCTCTAGTTACTGTATACTCCCCATCGTAATTCCTAATTCCAAACCTACATCCTCCATATACCTTCTCATATCCAGCCCTTCTCTTCCCAACTCAGCCATTCATGCCTGCTCCTGTGATTAGCTTCTGTTCTTTTATGCATTATGTGTGTATTTTGTATTCCAATACCTGAAAGGCTACGTGTATTGAAAGTAATGTTGCATAGTATTGCATTGATAAAAAAAAGGTTTAAACGTCAATTATAAGTTTAGTAGCATATGTTGTAAACGTTTAAATCCTGTAAAAATTACATCAAAGATGGGATGGGATTCTTCTTACTTTTGCATTGCAGTAGGGTCCAGTCTTTTAAGAGTGATGCTTATTTGTTATTTTCATATTTTAGATACGAAAGTTTGTTTACAATGATACCAGTCAAGAGTCGAGACTCAGAGCTAAAGGTTGTAAAGCTTGCTAACAGCAATAGCAGTAATGTATGGAAAAGAATAAAGGACTTTTATAATGCAAATATATTATTCAACATTCCAAACACTGGACGAGTCGGTGAAGATGAGGGGATTAACATAACTATAACAACCTTTGCTTATTTTAGGTGAGTTAGCTGCTACAATAATCATAATGATACAGTATTCCACTCAACATCTTTCTCTTTCACTGTTCTAAAAGCGTCCTCAATGACTTGTCTAAATAACTCTTGTTTTGTTTGTTCGGGGTAACCCATCTGAGGTGCATGTGTTGAAATTTTATTTATTAACTGATCCCTTATCAGCATTGGAAGCTTTGAAAGCCTATTATATATTTTCTTCATTTCTGCCCATTTTTCCTTATAATTATTACCTATTATGACCACACTACATTCTTTCCTCTCGGGACCCGCTGTAGCAGAGTTTACACTCATTTCCTATCCTCCTAGTGCCATTACCTCTCCACAGGACATCTATCATCCTGTTCTCCATTTCATCAACTATCTCCCTCTATCTTTGTGTTAGTAAACCAACTTTCTGAGGACCTGATCTGATCATCCACTTAAGCACTAGTTTCTTTGGCGGAATTCGGGAACCCTGGGGTACCTCTCATCCATTTATCATGCCAGTAGGGGATACGCAAACTCGTCGCTCACAGGGAACATTTTACCTGCATCCACATTTCTAATAGCATCAGACATGATTTATAATTTGACAGAGGGTTTTCGATCGCATACCCTTGAATTCATCAACCTACTTTATTGGCAGTGGGCCTAGCCATTGACTAAATAGTCCAACTACAAGGCAGCAGTTTCCACTGTTTTTGGTAATGAGCCTAGCCTTTCCTAAAAAACAAGATTGCGAGCCAGCAGTCGTCCTTTTATTCCCTTTCTATGTATAAACGCAATATATACACATACATACATACACATATATATATATATATATATATATATATATATATATATATATATATATATATATATATATATATATATATATATATATATATATATATACATATATATATATATATATATATATATATATATATATATATATATATATATATATATATATATATATATATGTATATATATATAGATATAAATATATATATATATATACAAACACACACACAACGATATATTATATATATACATATATATATATATATATATATATATATATATATATATATATATATATATATATATATATATATATATATATCATTCTTATCATTATCATATCCTCCTATGCATATTAACGCAAAGGGCTCGGTTAGATTTCACTAGTCGCCTTTATCTTGAGCTTTTAATTCAAGACTTCTCCATTCACCATCTCCTACTTCACGCTTCATTGTCCTTAGCCATGTAGGCCTGGGTCTTCCATCTCTTCTAGTTCCTTGTGGAGCCCAGTTTAAAATTTGGTGAACTAATCTCGCTTGGAGAGTGCAAAGACCATGCCCATACCATTTTCATCTACCACTCATCATGATCTCATCCACCTATGGCACTCGAGTAATCTCTTTTATAGTTTCATTTCTAATCCTGTCCTGCCATATAACTCCCAATCTCCTTCAGAGGGCTTTGTTCTCAAATCTACTAAATCTATTGGAGATTGTTTCATGGTCATACCATGACTCATGTCCATAGTGTAACACTGACCTCATTAAACTGATGTATAGTTAGATTTTCATATGTAATTTCAACCGAATTTGATTTCCAAATTCTACTTAACATTGTCATTGCCTGGTTTGCCTTTTTCAATCTTTCACTAAACTCTAATTCTAAAGACCATGTATTGGAGATCATAGTTCCTAAATACTGAAATGATTTTACCTCATTAAATCTTTCTCCTTTAAATGATATTTCATCTTCCATTGCATATTACGTTCTCATCATCTCTGTCCTTCTATTTATCTTCAGCCCAACATCGTGGAATATTTCATGTATTCTGGTTAGCAAGCATTGCAAATCCTGTGGTGTTCTGCTAACAAGAAAAGCATCATCAGCATACTCTTGGTCTGCCAAATTCCTATCACAAATACAGCTAATCTTTCTCCACAATCTCTGACTGTTTCACGCATCACAAAATCCATGAGGAAGATAAACAACATAGGTGGCAACACATTCCCTTGGAGTTGTACCAACCGTGTGTTACACAATTGTACATAATTATTTTGTATATATTATGCTTGTATCTGCGCTCTTCCCTCGCACTAAAAAGAACCTGAATGATCATGTCTCCGGTTTTGCTATGCAACATTGTCTGTCTCTCGAACAGGTTATGTCCTGTTGCCTTGAGGTTTTGTGTATAAAGAAGAGTGTTCCTTAATAACAACTCAGTTGATTGCATCCTGCCTTTGAGTTCGCAACCCTCACTCGGCACCGTCACATTGGTGACCCCGGAAGTCGACTCGCTCCCACTGCCTTCCACCCCCACCTCCCTCGCCCCTCCATCGTTGGTACTATGACGGACTCTACTAGAGCAGTTGGCGCTGCGGCCGCCCCATTGAAACTTTCACCGTTCGCCAGCGGAGAGGCGTTTGCTTGGTTTCAGCACGCAGAAGTCCAGTTTCGTATCAGGGGCATGACTCGCTCAACCACCAAAGCGGATTATGTTCTCGCGGCGATACCCGAGGACACCTTCCCAGAAGTATCCGACTGGCTTTGTGAAGAAGGAGACACCCCAATAGCGTATGACGCCCTCAAAACATACCTTCTGCAGCAGTACTCGCCGTCGCCAGCCGCCCGTATAGCAAAGATTTTTCAGCTCTCGCAACAACCGTTGGGGGACCAAAGGGCTTCGCTTGCCCTCAGGGAAATGACCAGTATCGCTCGCCTTCAACCTGCCGCAGACGGCTCTCCTTGTGAGGTGAACCTACTTCGTGCCCTTTGGATACGCCGTTTACCCGAACCTGTATGCGCTGCAATACCCGATGTCGATAGTTTACCCATAAAGGACTTGATGACCAAAGCCGACGCCCTTATGAACAGCCACTTCAAGACCTCCATCAACGCCTCCACCCCTGACGACGAGGATGCCTATTCAACGTCAACCGAAGCTGACATGAATGCCGTAGGACATACACGCCTACCACGTGATGTGCCGAAGTGGCGACAAAGCTGCCAACCACCCACCAATCGCTCGCGCCCCAACGAACGACTTCTACAGCCACTTACTACCTCCCATCCGCCGCAGTTTTGCAACTACTACTTCAGATTCAGGGCAACCGCGAAGAAATGTGCCAAGGATTGTCAGTGGCCAAAAAATGTGTAACTAGGCCATCGCTTGTGGCGGTGGCCTCCCATGTTTCTAATCTTTTCTTTTTACAGGATGCAGGAACAGGCGTGCAATTTTTGGTAGACACGGGTGCTTGTCGTTCTCTTTTGCCAAGGAAACTCTTCAAGGCACGACGTAGTCTGTCTACATCTGCCGACATTCGCTTGGTAGCTGTCAATGGATCTGCGATACCCACCTACGGTTACGAGAACCTCACATTATCGTTCGGAAACGGTAAATTCAATTGGAAGTTTCTCGTTGCTGACGTCACAATGCCAATCCTCGGTGCGGATTTCCTCTCTCATTTCCACCTTCTGGTCGATGTCGCCCACCGACGATTGGTCAACGTAGACTCGTACTTGTCGACACCTCTTCAACCCGCCCCCTCTAACCTCGCTCTCCACGTCGTACCCAGAAGTTTTCCGTCCAGAACTTCGCCAAACGCCCACGGTTCCTGCCAAGCACGATATTTATCACCATATCAAGACGACGGGACCCCCAGTCTTCGCAAAATTCAGACGTCTGGCACCGGAACAATTTGCAGCCGCCAAACAGACGTTCGCCGAAATGGAGGAAATGGGCCTTTGCCAAAAGGCCTCCAGCCCATGGTCGTCACCCTTACACATCGTTCTGAAGAAAGACGGCTCCCTCCGTCTGTGCGGGGATTACAGGCCCCTGAACATACAAACAGAACCGGATCACTACCCCCTCCCAAACATTGCCGACGTGACCTCCTACCTGCACAAAGTGAAGGTTTTCTCTATGCTCGACCTCCTGAAGGGGTATTATCAGGTGCCTATGAACCCAGAAGACATCCGCAAGACCGCCATCACCACTCCGTTTGGTACATACACCTTCAATTACTCCTGTTTTGGCCTTCGTAATGCTGGGGCAACGTTTCAACGTCTCATGGATGGCATCTTAGGGGACCTCCCTTTCTGTGTATGTTATGTGGACGACATACTTGTGTTCTCCTCCTCAAAAGAGGAACACCTCTGTCACCTGGGCATCGTGCTCGACCGCCTGTAACAAAATGGCCTCGTTGTCCGGTACGACAAGTGTACCTTTGGCGCCAACGAAGTGTCGTTCTTAGGGCACCGTATCACTCCTGAAGGAGTCCATCCCCTCCCTGAGAAGGTAGCAGCCATTCAGAACTTCCCCGCTTCCTCGACCGTCAAAGCTCTGCAGGAATTCTTGGGCATGATCAACTATTATCACCGTTTTCTGCCAGCCATTGCCGCCACTCTTGCTCCTCTCTACGCCTCCCTCAAGGGCAAGCCAAAGGACCTGAAGTGGGGTCCCCTTCAAGAAGCAGCCTTCTGCAATGCAAAGAAGGCCCTATCAACTGCTGCTGCTCTCACTTTTCCTATCCCACACGCACCTATCCTTCTCTCCACCGATGCCAGTGACGTCGCTATTGGTGCAGTACTCGAGCAGGTGGTCAAAGGCTCGCCCCGCCCATTGGCCTTCTTCAGCAGAAAACTGTCCAAGACAGAATCGGGTTATTCTACCTTCGATCGAGAATTGCTGGCGGTGCACTTGGCTGTCCGTCACTTTCGCCATTTCTTAGAAGGTACGCCCTTCGTCATTCACACAGACCACATGCCTCTGGTGCACGCCTTCACTCGACAATCTGACGCCTGGTCCGCCCGTCAATGCCGACATCTCTCCGCCGTGGCTGAATACAATTGCACCCTCCAATACGTCCCTGGGAAAATGAATCCCGTTGCCGATGCCCTGTCAAGAAACACGTTGGCTGCCGTTCAACTGGGATTGGATTACAACGCCCTGGCTGAAGTCCAACGACAGGATCCAGAGTATCAAGCTTGTAGAACATCCTGCACGTCCCTTCGTTGGGAAGACTTTCCCCTCAAAGACTCCAACACCACCCTCCTCGTTGATGTCAGTACTGGTAGACCGCGACCTTGGATTCTTGCTCCCATGCGCCGACAGGTGTTTGATTTCATTCATGGCCTTTCATATCCCTCGTGCCGTTCTACTGCACAGCTGCTGAAGGCAAAGTTCATTTGGCACGGCATTTCTAAGGATGCTAAGGATTGGGTCTGCGCCTGTACTTCTTGCCAAACTTCCAAAGTACATCGACACACGGATTCAGGAGTGGGCACCTTTCCTCAACCTCAGCGTCGTTTTGCACACATTCACGTTGACGTTGTAGGCCCCCTACCCACATCACAAGGACATCGTTACCTGTTTACCGTCATCGACCGCTTCACTCGTTGGCCTGAAGCCATTCCCATGGAAACTGCAACGTCCGCCTCATGTACATCTGCCTTACTCTCTGGATGGATTTCAAGATTCGGTATCCCTGAGCATATTACTTCTGACAGGGGAACCACTTTCACCTCTCAATTGTGGACGTCATTAGCGAATCTCCTGGGCATCACCCTACATCAGACAACGGCCTACAACCCCGCTGCCAATGGAATGGTTGAACGTTTTCATCGCACCCTCAAAGCAGCTTTGATGTCCCACTGCAAGGATTGCAACTGGTTTACTCAGCTTCCCTGGGTCCTCCTGGGACTAAGGACCACTCCTAAAGACGCCCTCGACGTCTCGGCAGCCGAAATGGTGTATGGCGACCCGTTGGTCGTCCCTGCCGAATTTTTTCCTTCTACAACCTCCTCCGACGA
This sequence comes from Palaemon carinicauda, assembly GCF_036898095.1. Classification (NCBI taxonomy): domain Eukaryota; kingdom Metazoa; phylum Arthropoda; class Malacostraca; order Decapoda; family Palaemonidae; genus Palaemon; species Palaemon carinicauda. The sequence goes on along the minus strand of NC_090760.1, from coordinate 32,288,083 downwards.
TCTCCAGCGTGGGAAAATTTACTCCGTGCCGCCAGACTTACAAGCCCCAAGCGAAGCATCACATACCAACGGACTTGCACACTGCAACGCACGTCTTCCTACGCAATGACATCAGCAAGCCACCACTAACGCCCCCTTACACGGGCCCTTTCCTTGTGATCCGACGCAGTCCGAAAGCATTCCTCCTAAACATTCGGGGCAAAGAAGACTTGGTCTCCATTGATCGTCTAAAACCAGCTTATCTTCTGCCAGATGACCCGCCTACAGTTCGCCTCTCTAGATCAGGGCGCCCTATTTAACATGTACAGTATGTAATTTTTAGGGGGGGAGCCATGTACCAACCGTGTGTCACACAATTGTACATAATTATTTTGTATATATTATGCTTGTATCTGCGCTCTTCCCTCGCACTAAAAAGAACATGAATGATCATGTCTCCGGTTTTGCTCTGTAACATTGTCTGTCTCTCGAACAGGTTATGTCCTGTTGCCTTGAGGTTTTGTATATAAAGGAGAGTGTTCCTTAATAAACAACTCAGTTTATTGCATCCTGCCTTTGAGTTCACAACCCTCTCTCAGCCGTCACAGGATTTAAGATTTGGTATCGCTCGAGAAAGAACCTAGTATGAGCGTGGGGGGTCAGTTAATCTGGCAATCAGCAATACTAATACTGATATGAAAGTAAAGCATGGCTAAAGAGAGAGGGTTAGAAAAGTTAGTCATCTTGATTCCAAGCACGTATATAGAGGGATAAAGATCATAGACATTCATTTCGGTTTAAACCGAATTATATAATGATTAAGAATATAATTTTGTTAGTAGCATACTTATTCTAATGTTAATTAATTCAATACTTATCTTGTGAGTTCTTATTTCTAGAATTTGTTTATAATCTCTGAAAGATTTTGAACAAATTTCATGTTTATTCCCTATGGTTCAATTTAGACTCATTATAGCATCAGTAAAATAAGATAAAGAGTGGAAAAAAATGTATAGTTATAATCAGTGATTTTTTAACTTATCCTATGAATTTGTTCACAAAAGTTTCATAACTTTAATAGAACAGCTCAACAAAAGGTGCAAAAGTACCTTACAAAATGTAACTAGTTTATATTGTAGAGTAGTGCAGTTTTAGAAGCAAAATGAACATGGCTACATGGTTGTATGTGTATGTAGCTATTATTATTACTGTACAAAAAGAGGAGAGCTGCAAGACTGCATAATTTTGGAGTAAATGGAGAGCGTGCTCTTGCAAACAAATACCGTAGTAATAATAATAATAATAATAATAATAATAATAATAATAATAATAATAATAATAATAATAATAATAATAATAATAATAATAATAATAATGAAAATTGTTTATGTTATTTTTGTTATTGTTGTCTAACGCTGTAAAGATGCAAAGGACAAATTGATCAAAACAAGCTATTCTTTATCTTATCAATTTAAAAACTTCTCATTAACGTAAAATAAAAACTGGATCAACCAATTAATATAAAGACTTCTGCATGCTTGCTCGAGTGTTCATATCCAAAGACACCTAAATTTTCGTTCAGCTAAGGGGGGGGGGGGGTGGCCACACAGACAGAGAGGTACGGTACAGGATAAGAGTTGAATACTTTGGAACACCAATGATGGGTTCCTTTGATATTCAGTTACCGTCCATTTAAGGCCCCTTCTAGGTTACCCTTTCTGATCACCGTTAGTTGGGAGGCTTTTCTAGTGAGAACTTTTAATACCATTCCGATCCTTTAGTGGCTCTTCATTCTAAAGAATACATGACGGCTCTAGATGCTGCTGCTAAAATGTATCTCACGACAACTGTAAATACACCTCATCTTCACAAGATGCTTAAGCAAAATGTGACTTTAAGTACACCCATAAACTTAATTGGATGTACGAAGCTCCTCTCACAACGGTGATTGAAGGTGAAGAGAGTTGTTTAAAACGCTTTAACACCAGCAGTGCTTAATTCTGACAGGTGTGAAAAAAACATGTGCTGCAAGTCTGCCATGGTAATTTGGGGGCAGAAATATATCACATAATACAAGCAGGATGGAAGAATAAGAAAAAAGTGCGTGGAGTACTATACGACAGGAAAATAGGGGTTAAGTTGAAAGGTAAAGTAAACAGGACAGTTGTGAGACCGGCATTGATGTATGGAGCAGAGACGTGGACAATAAAGAAGACAGAAAAGAAGAAGATGGAATAGGGGTTAAGTTGAAAGGTAAAGTAAACAGGACAGTTGTGAGACCGGCATTGATGTATGGAGCAGAGACGTGGACAATAAAGAAGACAGAAAAGAAGAAGATGGATGTGGCAGAGATGAGAATGTTGAGATGGATGTGTGAGGTTACAAGAAGAGATAAGATACGGAATGAGGTAATTAGAGGTACCACAGGAGTTAGAAAACTATCAGATAAGATCCAAGAGAGTAGACTGAGGTGGTATGGTCATGTCATGAGAAGAGATGAACAGTATATTCGGAGGAGAGTGATGGAAATGGAGGTACAGGGAACGAGAAGGAAAGGGAGACCAAAGCGAAGGTGGGTGGACTATATCAAGGATGACCTTCGATCAAAGGGATTAACCGGTGATGAAGCGTATGAGAGAGGTAAATGGAGAAAGCTCACCAGAAACATCGACCCCACATAGAAGTGGGAAAAGATGCAGACAAAGAAGAAGAAGAAGAAGAAGAAGAAGAAGAAGAAGAAGAAGAAGAAGAAGAAGAAGAAGAAGAAGAAGAAGAAGAAGAAGAGTCAGATCCCAATTAGGGATCAATCTATTTGTAGAAGGAGAAATCTTGAGAGATGTCTATGAAGAATACATGGAGTGATCTTGCATCTCACTGAGAATATGCTTACAAATAAAACAAAATTGCGTATATGACAATTATGTGAAAATGATAAAAGTTAAAGGGGCTTCGCGTAGTGGACCTTAAATTTCCCAAATGAACGCAGACTTAAAATTAAGAAGAGATATAGAAATATATTAGGTAAAAGTTCCAATGTACAATTCTCACTTAGGAATTGGGAATAATTCATCCAAAAATGCGATGTTCAAGGTAACAGAAAAACCATAAAAAATATTTCATGCATACATCAAAGGCAGCACAGTAGCTATCGTATTCTGGAAGTTGCATCTGCCTGGCATCGAATATTAAAGGACGTTAATATGACATGAAAGGTAAATTATGCAGAATGAAAGGGGTATGAATAAATCAAGTGAGGAAGGACAGGGTGCTGGAAACGCTATCAATGGGATATAGGGACTTATGGTTGGTCGTCATATTGGGCCGGTAGCATATTGGAAAATAGGTAAAACAGGAGCAGGATAGTTGAAATAAATCACAGAAAATAAAAATTAGAAAAAAAAATATAAAAAAAAACAGTGTGAAAAGGAATGTCCACAGACGCTGTTTTAGTCTTCATCTATCCTGCTGAAGTACTGTAGTTGCAGACTGCCAGTTCAGGCATCCTTTCTTTCAAGAATAATCCACATCTGATGATTAACTTATTGAAATTTGTTTTTGGGTCCCAAAGAAGGTTTCATATTGCTTAATCAAAACTACATTTCAAGAAACTGTAGAATGGTATTTTTTTTTTCTTTTTGCCATATTCAGAGCATAGTTGCATATGTATGTAGCTATTATTATTATTATTATTATTATTATTATTATTATTATTATTATTATTATCTGATAGCTCTTTAACTTTTCTTAAAAATGATTCTCCGTTGCATCAATTTTTTGCTTATAAAGATGTTATTTATGGCTGATGGTGGGACAAGCTATCGAAATCATAACCAGTTTCTTTACCCGAATCAGCTTGGGATATTAATTTATCTTTTACATGTCTATGGCCTTATGAAGTATTTAATCATTATTTTCGTCAGTATTATTCTTATCTTTTAGGAATCTTTAAAATCATTTAGGTCCGTAATGGTATATTAGTTAAAGGTTTAAAGGTCATAATGTCAGAGGCATGGGACAGGACAATGAGATAGAGAGTGATCATGAATTATATGACCAGAGCCCAAGACACCTCTCCATAAAGTTAGGACCAGGGAGGGCAAGGCAATGGCTGCTGATGACTCAGTAGATACACTTATAGGCTCCCTCAAACCCACCAGACGAAGCTAGAAACTGTCGAGCTTGCGAAGGTTTTGCATTCCCGTCCAACA
>NC_090760.1:32252997-32278396 GCF_036898095.1 Palaemon carinicauda | reverse complement strand
GCAGATGTGATGCAAGACATCCAGTTGTGTGACAGGATGTCTGAAGTGGACGAAGGTTTGGAAGAAGACCTCCTGGCAGAAGGTCAGGATCAAGTTCAAACCCCGGATGTCGCAGAGGATGGGGTCGACGAGGTGTCGGCTACTCCGGTTCAGATGCCGGAGCCCATCCCCTCAACATCCGCTGGTCTCCCAGTAGAACTGGGACAGGCCCTCTCTTCGATTGTTGGAATGATCCAACAAATGCAGAAGGAGAATCAGGAGAAGGCGGCTGCAATGGAACTGCGTATGCAGTCCCTAGCAGAATCACATGGGCCCCGGAAAAGGCTCAATGTGAAAGACCTTCCCATATGCTCAGATGCTAACCCATGGAGGTATGCTGAGCACATGCCAATGACGACTGGTAAGATCGTCATTTCGGATAAGCTGGGTTCAGTTCTCCTAGAGGAGGTAGAATTCTGGCCCAGCAAGGCATCATATCCGGACTGCTATGTCCGGCTGAGAAAAGAACCAGCTTCAAGGGAGGAGACAGAGCCGAAAGAGGTCATTATTATGGACCACGCTAAGGCTCAAGCCCTACTTTCATCCTCGATGAAAGAGAGGGGCTTCTCGAATTCGAAGGTAGCAGCATTGAGCAAGAAGCTCCCTTCTTTTGTGTCCTCTTCTGATAGAGCCTTCCCCTTTTTACAAAAAGGGTTTGCGGCTGTCCTAAAGGCAATCGAGGCCGGCAAGCCTTGCCCCTCCCTGGAGGAGTGTAAACCCTTGTCGCTGGCTCTGCCTATGGACCACAAGGACTGGAAGGATGTCCATCTGACATTCTCAGTGGGAAAGTTGGAGGCTGATATTGCCGGACGGCAATTCGGCGAGGACCTGCCCAAGTTGTCCGAATTTCTTTTACGAAGAGAGTTCGAGACAAAAGAAAGACTGGCTGCCTCAATGTCTCATCAGACTACTCTTGAGACGATGGCAAGTGACCCTAAGGTCCATGAAATGTTCATGGTAGTGGCTAAGTCTCACCTAGCCACAGTGACGAAGGACCTTTATGGCTTCGTCAAGGCAAGGAGAGCTTGCAGGGAGTTCGTGTTCACCGGGGCTTCGGTGAGACACGAGCCAAGGAAGTTAATATCCTCCAACATTTGGGGAAAAGACCTTTTCCCTACCGATGTGGTCAAAGAGGTTGTTGATAAGGCCGCCGTGGAGAATAGAAACCTTCTCCAGAAGTGGGGCCTGGCTATCAAAAGAAAATCTTCCCCGGATGAGGGTCCTCAACCAAAGAGGAAGAATATGAGGACTAGGCTACCGTCTCGGCCAGCCAAGCCTTATAGACAGCAACAGCAACTGCAATTGCCTTTGCCTCCAGTGCCCCAGATGGTGGCACAAACCCCGACTACTTTTCAGTGGGTACCCCAGGCTGTGCCAGGTCAGTCAACCACATTCACCCCAACGTTCGAAGGACAGTCTTCTTCCTTTCGTGCAAAACCTAGAGGAGCAGCCAGAGGCTCGTCTAGGCGCCCCTCAAGGGGAAGGGGATTCAGAGGTGGTCGTGGTCAGGGAGGCAAGACCTCAGGACGGCAGTCCAAGTGAAACGATACCGGTAGGAGGGAGACTGATGAAATTTTGGGATCGCTGGACCTTCGATCCCTGGGCCCAAAGCCTACTCAAGAATGGACTGGGTTGGAGCTGGTACAGCACTCCACCCCCATGCCTTCGGTTTTTCCAACACTCCACCCCCATTTTGGAGGAGTACGTTCAAGAACTGTTGGAGAAAAATGTGATCCGAAAGGTGAAGTCCATCAAATTCCAAGGGAGGCTGTTTTGTGTTCCCAAGAAAGACTCGGAAAAGCTCAGAGTCATTCTGGACTTGTCACCACTCAACAAGTTCATAGTGAATTGCAAATTCAAGATGCTAACACTGCAACACATAAGGACCTTACTGCCCAAGAGGGCATACTCAGTCTCTATAGACTTGTCAGACGCCTATTGGCACATCCCAATCAGCCGTCGACTCTCCCCCTACCTAGGGTTCAGGCTACAACGGAAACTGTACGCCTTCAGAGCCATGCCATTCGGGCTAAACATAGCCCCAAGGATTTTCACGAAGCTTGCGAGCGCAGCTCTCAAACAATTACGCCTAAAGGGAATTCAGGTAGTAGCCTACCTGGACGACTGGCTGGTGTGGGCAGCATCCGAGACCGAATGCTTGCAAGCTTCTAGTCAGGTGATCCAGTTCCTAGAGTACCTAGGCTTCAAGATCAACAAGAAAAAGTCTCGACTTTCTCCATCCCAAAAGTTCCAGTGGCTGGGAATCCACTGGGACCTTTTGTCACACAGTTTCTCCATCCCAATGAAGAAAAGGAAGGAGATAGCGGGCTCTGTCAAGAGACTTCTAGATTCCAAAAGGATATCAAGACGCGAACAGGAGAGGGTACTAGGCTCTCTCCAGTTTGCTTCAGTGACAGACCCAGTGCTAAGAGCACAGCTAAAGGATGCAACCGGAGTTTGGAGAAGGTATGCATCAAACGCGCGAAGAGACCTGAGAAGACCAGTGCCGCCTCGGCTACGTACTCTTCTCAGACCTTGGTCCCAAGCCAGACATCTAAAGAAGTCGGTTCTTCTTCAGCCACCTCCCCCGTCGATGACGATTCACTCAGACGCCTCAAAGGAGGGATGGGGAGGTCACTCTCATCGGAAAAAAGTCCAGGGGACTTGGTCCAAGCTATTCAGGACCTTTCATATAAACTTTCTAGAAGCTATGGCAGTGCTCCTTACCTTAAAGAAAGTCTCCCCGCGTCACTCGATCCACATAGATTGGTGACAGACAGCGAGGTGGTTGTGAGATGCTTGAATCGACAAGGGTCGAGGTCACCACCTCTCAACCAAGTGATGTTAGCCATTTTCCGATTGGCAGAAAAGAAGAAGTGGTACCTGTCGGCAGTTCACCTTCAAGGAGTCCGCAATGTGACAGCGGACGCTCTATCCAGGTTCACACCGATAGAGTCGGAATGGTCCTTAGACGCAGGATCATTTTCCTTCATTCTGAATCAAGTCCCAGAACTGCAAATAGACCTCTTTGCGACGAAAGACAACAAGAAGTTGCCCCTGTACGTGTCCCCGTACGAGGACCCCTTAGCGGAAGCAGTGGACGCAATGTCCCTCGACTGGAACAGATGGTCCAGGATTTATCTGTTCCCTCCTCACAACCTTCTGTTGAGGGTCCTCAACAAACTGAGATCCTTCAAGGGGGGTAGCGGCAATAGTGGCCCACAAGTGGGCGAACAGTATGTGGTTCCCCTTGGCGTTGGAACTACAGATGAAGTTCGTGCCGCTACCACATCCAGTTCTGACCCAGCGAGTCCAGAAGTCGACTGTCTGCGCTTCATTACAGAAAACCCAGACCCTGCAGCTCATGATTTTCTCGCCCTAGCGGTGAGAAAGCGTTTCGGGATTTCGAGAGCCAGCATAGACTTCCTAGAGGAATACAAGTGCAAATCGACTAGAAGGCAATATGAGTCATCTTGGAGAAAGTGGGTGGCCTTTGTAAAGGCAAAGAATCCGCAGGAGATCTCAACAGACTTCTGCTTATCTTTCTTCATCCACCTCCATGGCCAAGGATTGCCAGCTAACACGATTTCAGTGTGTAAATCGGCTTTGATGAGACCCATTTTATTTGCCTTCCAGATCGACCTAGGTAACGAGATCTTTAATAAAGTTCCGAAAGCCTGCGCTAGGCTCAGACCTTCAGCACCTCCAAAGCCCATTTCATGGTCTTTAGACAAAGTTCTTCATTTCGCCTCCCTGTTGAGCAATGAAGAATGTGCGTTAAAGGATTTAACGCAAAAAGTTATTTTCCTATTTGCACTCGCGTCCGGGGCCAGGGTTAGTGAGATCGTAGCCCTCTCGAGAGAGGCAGGTCGTGTTCAGTTCCTGGATGGGGGGAACTGAACCTGTTTCCGGATCCTACGTTTCTCGCCAAGAATGAGTTACCCACCAACAGGTGGGGTCCCTGGAGAATCTGCCCTCTGAAAGAAGATGCATCTCTATGTCCAGTAGAATGCCTAAAGGTCTATCTTCGTAGAACTTCAGACTTCAAGGGTAGTCAACTATTCAGGGGAGAAACATCAGGCTCAAATTTATCTCTGAATCAACTCAGAGCGAAAATGACATATTTTATTCGCAGAGCGGATCCTGACAGTACACCCGCAGGTCACGATCCGAGGGAAGTTGCCTCATCCCTAAATTTCTTTAATTGTATGGATTTTGAACATCTCCGTTCATACACGGGCTGGAAGTCTTCCAGGGTGTTCTTTCGCCACTATGCGAAGCAAGTAGAGGAACTTAAGAGATCTGTGGTAGCAGTGGGTCGTGTAGTTAACCCTACTGTTTAACTCTGCGAGGAACAGTGGTCTTAATTGGGACGATTAAGTCCAGGGTGAGTGTGTAGGTACATACTGTACTACAAACTAAATGAGGGCACCAAGTGCCCATATAGACTGTTCCTTCTTTCAAAGGTGAACCTTGCATAAGTTCAGACATGTGTGCCAAGCGTTTCTAACGCTAATGTGATTGATTTGTAATACAGATTTTTATGACTTGATACCTTGGTATCTTATTAAAGTGGTGTTTAATGGTTTTTCTTTCAGATAAACAAGTTCTGTTTACTATCATACTTATGCTTAAAGTTTTGGGTTACCCTCTTTTATATAAATATATATATTTGTTGTTAACCTGTCTGTTTATTATCTGTCAATAAACTTGTTCTTGAGAACCTTGCGTCTCTCTCACCTGTGTCAATTTATTGGTATAATTGAGCATTTTAATTCTATGTATCTTATCCGGGATAATTCTGATAGAATTGTTCTGTTATGCAAGCTATGTTGCATTGGTTTATGTAAGTCCCCTAATGGGAGGACTCCGTCCCATAAAGGGACGAGGGCGGTTTTATTAGTTTCTTCCTATGCGGATATAAACCTTTGTCCAATACAAGTATTGTGCGGATTACTGGTCAATAGATTGACGCAGTGGTTCTATACAAACTATGCTTTACTTAATATAGGGCGAGACCACTATATTAGCTTGCCTGGTATTCATACATAGATATATGTACTCTTCGAGACTTTCCAGAGTCTAGTAGGACTCTTCCCTGTAGGGGGCAGGAAGCTCTAACATAGTTTATAGTTAGTTGAAAAGATGTATAACGGTAACATCTTAGGTCTCTAGGTCTAGTCGACCGGGAATAAATACCTCCGGGGAGTACGGCACGTTCTGAGAATCCACAGATACAGTAATGCTCTGGTACACTTCCATCAGGACGACATGGCTTGAGCCCAAAAAACGGATTTTGAGCGAAGCGAAAAATCTATTTTTGGGTGAGATAGCCATGTCGTCCTGATGGACCCGCCCTTGCCTTTCTAAGAAAGGGCTGTAGGACCCCTCCCTACATACAGTATCTGTAGCACCTCGTGTACGCTACAAGGAATACAGATGGCGCCAGGATTGGCGCCAGGCACGCATACGAATCGGGGGATTGGGAAGCCTTGGGAGCGGCTCCCCCTTTTTCTTTCCCGAATTCGTATCTCGTCAATCTCCCTCCTACGAGACGAATCTCTGTTCAGGTAGTAGATTGCCATGTGACGTGTCTAGAATACGTCCTCTGATATGTCGCGATGTCCCTTTCACGAGGGATACTCGCTCAGGAGTTAGAATTCTGGTACCTTAAGGTAAATTCTCTGGGAATATCGCCGTAGTTGTAATATACCCTAGGAAGCTACCCTATAGGAACTTCCATCAGGACGACATGGCTATCTCACCCAAAAATAGATTTTTCGCTTCGCTCAAAATCCGTTATATATATATATATTTATATACAAATTATATATATATATATATATATATATATATATATATATATATATATATATATATATATATGTAAATTCCCAAGCTTCTAAACTCACCTGCTTTATATTGCATAAATCTGATACACACGAGAATACCTCCGAGCTGTGAGAATAATACGCAACTCCCGGACGTTGATAGAGGCTCTGAATTCCATATTTTGCTTATAAGATAAAACACCTTCACTTTTTATGAAAAAAAGGCAATAACATATTTATCCCAGACAGTGCAATATTTTTTTGCGAAAAAAAGAAAGAAAAATCGAATCATTTTCATTGACTGATTAGGTATTATCGCTAAAATCGACTTTTTAAAGAAATAATGAAATGATATAATTTGATAGAGTATGTATTTTGGAGAAAACAATATTTTCAGAAAGGATTTATAATAAAAAATTATTCATAGACCGAGTAAGTGTTTTCATGGAAATTGAGTATTTGGAGGAAAATCAACTATTGTCAAAGAAATGACAATAGAATATCATCCTTTGACTGGAAACTGACATTGAGCAAAGCCGACTGCTTTCAGAAAAGGACCTATACAATATGATGATATCTCTAAACATAGTAAGTATTTTGGGGTAAGTCAGCTGTTTTCAGAAAAAAAGATTATACGAATAGATATTATCCCTTGACTTAGTATTTTACAAAAAATGAGATAATATTGCTCATTCACTAAGTAAGTGCTTTGGGAACCGGAAGCTGTATAGAGAAAAAGAAACCAAAATGAGAAAATAGAAAAAAGTAAATATGATGACATCTCTTAACTTAGTCAGTAATTTGGACACAGAAAAAGAAACGACTAGAGAAAAGTATTCGGTCAGGTATTTTAAAAGAAGTAAAAAACTTTAAAATAATATCCCTTGACTGAACAATTTTGTTGGATGGATTCACCTAGTGTCATGAAAATATAAAAATATGATTAAATAATGTCTCTTAACAAAGTAATTATCTTAGGAATGTCCGCTTTTTTTTCATAAATATACATGATATTATCCCCTCACTACATGTGAAATAAGGGAAAGTGAATTGCTTTTAGAAGAAGAAAGATATGAGAGTAAATTCCATAGCCTGAGTATCATGGAAAAAGTCAACAGTTTTCAGAAAAAGGAGAGAAAGCTAAATTGTATTGAACTACATGTTTCACACACGCTCATACAATGTAATGCAATCGTTTTTTTATCTCTTGGTCTCTCCCTCACTGATAATACAGCAACCTGTTTAAGCTTGCCATCACATGTTTTAAATGTTTTTAATTTTTTTTTACATTCTTGGGGTCAATTACTTATATATAAGCTTTTTATATGAATAAATCTTACTTGCATTCACGTTGTCTCTCTGTTAGCACGTAACAACCACCTCGCATATTTATGATCCCTGGAGTGATCACCTCCTCACCGGCTTTTTTTTTGCCCACTGCTACGCCCTACCCTTGTTGTGATGCCACACACTGGTCTTGACCTTCATCATTGAAACTGCGGACTTTCGTTAACAGAGACATGTTTGCTTGGTTTCAGCTCGTCGAAGTTCAGTTTCGCATTAAGGGCATGACTCACTCAAGCAGCAAAGCAGACTATGTCTTCACGGCATTCCCCGAGGACACATTCCCAGAAATCTCTGACTGACTTTGCGACCAACAGGATGCCTCAGTAGCTTATGGCACCCTAAGAAAATACCTACCGGAGCAGTACTCTCCATTACCAGCCGCCAGTATAGCCAAGCTTTTTCAGCTCTCTCAATAGCCATTGGGGGACCTAAAGGCTTCACTCGCTATCAGTGAAATGACCGTATCACTTTCCTGCAACCTTCCGCAGATGACTCTCCTCAGGAAATGAACCTACTTTATTCCCTTCCAGTATCACACCTACCCAAACCTGTATGTGCCGCCATCCGCACATACAGGGACCTGAGGAACAAAGTCAATGCTGTTACAGACAGCTACAGTACTTCACCACCTTCAAGACCTCCGTCAGCTCCTCCACTCCTGACGAAGAAGACAACTACTCAACACTGACTGAAGTTGACGTGCCTTCCCTGTCACTGATCTTTACTTTTTACATAATGCAGGTATGGGTGTACGGTTTTTGGTAGACACTGGTACTTTCTGTTTCCTTTTCCCAAATTCACTCTCCAGAACATGACATAGTCATGCTAAGCCTGCTAACATCAGCCTGGTAGCTGCCTATAGATCTTTGATCTCCATCTACAGGTACAAGACACTCACACTATCGTTTGGGAGCACCAGATACCATTGGAAACTCTTCGCTGCCAATGTAACATTGCCACTATTTGATGCAGATTTTCTCACCTATTTCACCTCCTAGATTATGTGGAGCATTGACGATTAGTCAACCAGACTCGTACTCGTCAAAACCTCTTCAACATGCCCCCTCCGACCCTGCACTCCACATCAGCTCACCCACAGAAACCTACGCTAACCTCCTCACGTCTTACCTGGAAGTGTTCCATCCAGAACTTCACCTAACATCCCATAGTGTTTGCCAGATTCAGGCATCTGGCCCCGGATAATTTGCCAGCCGCTAAACAAACGTTTGCCAAAATGGAAGAAATAAGCCTTTGCTCAAAGGCCTCATGCCCATGGTCATTGCCCCTACGCATCGTCTTGAAGAAGGATGGTTCCCTCTCCGACTTGTACAAAGCAAAGGTGTTCTCCACTTTCGACCTCCTGAAGGGGTATTATCAGGTGCCCATGAACCAGAAGACATCTTCAAGACCACCATCACCACCCCCTTCTGTGCATATACCCTCAATTACTCCTATTTTGGTTTTCATAATACTGGGACCACTTTTCAAGACCTCATGGATGGCATCTTATGGGACTTCCCCTTCTGTGCATGTTATGTGGTTCACATATATGTGTTTTCTTCCTTTGGAGAGGAACACCTACATAACCTGCGCACCGTTCTCTATTGCCTGCAACAGAACAGCTTTTTAGTCCAGTACCACAAGTATACCTTTGCTGCTAATGAAGTATCGTTCTTCCGGCACGCATCACACATGAAGGCATCCATCCCATACCTGAGAAGGTAGCAGCTGTTCAGAAATTCCTCATGCTCTCGACCGTCATAGCACAGCAAGAATTCTTAGGCATGATAAAATATTATCACTAGTTTCTGCCAGCCATTGCCACCACTCTTGCCTCCCTCTATGCATCCCTCAAAGGCAGGCCAAAAGACATGAAGGGGTTTCTCCTTAATGAAGATGCCTTCTGCGACGCAAAAAGTGCCCTACCAACTGCTGGTGCTCCCACTTTTCTCATACCACATGCTCCTCTCCTTCTCTCCGCTGATGGCAGCACCGTCGCTATTGGTACAATACTTGAGCAGGCGAACAATGGTTTGCTCACCTCATTGGCCTTCTTCAATAAAAAAAAAAAAAATGTCCAAGGAGTAATCAGGGTACTCTACCTTAGCTACAAATAGCTGGCAGTTCATTTGTCTGTCCATCACTTTCACCACTTCTTAGATGGTACGCTATTCATCATTCCCTTGGACCACATGTGTCTAGTGCACACATTCACATTGCCGATGCCTGTCAAGAACTATATTGATGGCCATTCTCCTGGGATTTAATTACAACACCTTAGCTGAAGCCAAACAAAAATATTTATAGTACCAAGCCTGTAGGACATCCTGCACACCCCTATGTTGGGAAGATGTTGCCCTTGACGACTCTGTTATGTCAGTAATGGAAAACCACTACAATGGATACCTGTCCCCATGCACTGACAGGTATTTGATTTCATTCTTGGCTTCTCAGATGTCTTGTGCGGATCTACTGCACAGCTACGGAAGACAAAGATCACTTTCATGGCATTACTAAGGATGCTAAGGATTGGGTCTGTGCCCATACTTCATGCCAAACTTCAAAGGTACATCAACACACTGATTCAGGAGTGGGCTACTTTCCTCAACATTTACGTCGACGTAGTAGTTCCCCTACCCACATCACAAGGATACTGTTTCCTGTTTACCTTCGTTGAACACTCCACTCTTTGGCCTGAAGCCCTCTGCATGCAAACTCCAACATCCGCCTTATGTATATATATCATGCTCTTAGGGTGGATAGTAAGATTTGGTATCCCTGAGCATATCAGTTCTGAAATTAGTACCACTTTCACCTCTCAATTATTGACATCATTGGTGAATCTTATATGCAATACCCTACATTGGACAAGCTAAAACACTGCAGCCAAACAAATGGCTGAACGTTTTCATCGAACCCTAAAAGCAGCTTTAACATCCTGCTACAATGACCCCAACTGGTTTAGTCAGTTTCCCTGAGTCCTCCTGGGATTAAGAAATGGTGCATGGTGACCAGTTGGTCGTCCCTAATTAATATTTTTACGTGTGCAACCTCCTGTGACAATCTCCAGTGCCAACGTCATGTTGTGGGAAAATCTACTCTATGCCGCCAAGACTAACACGTTGCCACACATGTCTTCCTGCCCAACTATACTAGCAAGCCACCGCTGATGACTCGTTACACAGGCCGTTTCCTCGTGATCCATTGCACACCGAGGGCTTTCTTAATTAACATTTGTGGCAAAAAAGACTAGGTTTCCATTGATCACCTAAAGCCTGCATATCTCCTGCAAGATGACCTGCCTACAGTTTTCCTTTATAAAGAAGGGCGCCTTATTTCACATGTATGTCGATTTTACGGGTGGAGCCATGTACTGCACATGTTTCATACACACTTATAAAATGTAAGACTACTGCTTTTTTTATCTCTCGCATTCTTATACGATGAATATAGAGTAACCTGTTAAAGCTTGTCATAGCATGGTTTAGATAGTTTAAACTTTTGTGTCATCCATGATCTCAACTGCTCGTAAATAAGCGGGTTATCTGTTGAATAAATTCTATTTGAATTCACCTCACCTCTCTGTTAACTCCTAATAACCACCTCGTACAATGTCCTAAGAGGGCCCATCACCTTTAAGCGAGTTCGTATTTTGGAGAAAGACGTAAGTTACGCAAAAAAAAAAAAAAAAAAAAAAAAAGAATATATATATATATATGTATATATATATATATATATATATGTATGTATATATATATATATATATATATAGAATATTACTTGACTAAGTAAGTATCTTGGAAGATATCGACTGGTTCCAAAACAGACGCAATAAAATAATATCCATTAACTGAGTAAGTATTTTGCGTAAAGTAAACGGTTTTTATAAATATTTTGCGTAAAGTAAATGGTTTTTATAAATATTTTGCGTAAAGTAAATAGTTTTTATGAATATTTTGCGTTAAGTAAGCGGTTTTTATAAAACGAAACGACAATGAAATGATTCCCACTAACAGAGAATATATTTCAGAAAAAGATACATTGAAATTTCATCCCCTGACTTAGCAATTAATTTGGGTGAAGTCAACAGTTAAAAAAAAAAACAGTGAAATAATATTCCCTGCCTAGGTAATAACTATTAACTCATTTTTGGGAAAGTCGGCTATTTTCAGAAAAAGAAAAAACAACATTCCTTGACCAAGTAAGTATTCTGAGAAAGTATGTAGTTTTTAAAAGAGAAAAGAGAATACAATGAACTATTATGAGAAATAAAAACGACAATAAAATGATATTCCTTTATTCAGTATGCACTTTTGATGATGACCAGCTGTTTTAATACAAAGAAACGATATCAAAATTATATTTATGGGCTGGGTAAGTATTTTGGGAAATTGAGTTTAATAAATAGGATGCAGAACACAATATATTAACATCCCCTAAATTAATAAGTATATTGAAAATTTTTTTATGTTTTTTAGAAAACAAAACAATATAATATTTTTTTAGGAATGTCAACAGTTCACAGAAAAGAAAACTAAAAACTAATATCCATTGATGGAGTAAGTATTTTGGCGAAATTTAACGATTTTCAGATAAAAAAAAGAAAGAAAAAAAACAATGACTTTTAACTTATCGAGTATTTTGAGGAAAGTCGGCCCTTTTCAGAAAAAAGAAAAGACGAAAAAATAATACCCCTTGGCCGAGTAAGAATTTTAGAAATGTTTGCGGTATTCGCTAGGAAAAGAATACATCAAGAAAAAAAAAATTCTAGGTAGAGTGAAAAAAAAAAAGATACATAAAAGGAAAATAGAATAAGATTCCTTGACAGAGTGAGTATGTTTTAGGATGGTAGCTGTGTGAAGATGGAGAAACGACTTATACTGATGATATCTAAGGATTGAATATGTATTTTGGAGAAAGTCATTTGTTTTCAGAAAAAAAGGACAATAGAATAACATCTCTTAAATGAGTAGGTATATAGGGATAATATGCTGGTTTTAGAAAAAAAAAAAAAAAAGAACGATAAGAACTACATATCTCTACTGGGAAGGTATTTTGTAAAATATAAGCTGGTTTCAGAAAAATAAATGATAAAATACTGTAATATCAATTCTCTGAATAAGTATTTAAGGAGAGTCAACGACTTTCGGAAAAAAAAGATAATATGATAATATAACTTGATAAAAAATACTTTACAAAATAGTCATCTGTTTTTTAATGACAATATAATAATATCCCTTGACTGAGTAGGTACTTTTGAGAAAATCAGATCTATTCATAAAATAAAAACACAATATGATAATATCCCTTCACTGAGTAAGTATTTTGCAGAAAGTCAGAGTTTCCGAAAAAGAAGAACCCATAGAATAGTAACCCTTGACGGAGTGTTTAGTAGAAAGTCAGATTTTTTATAAAATCCCTCGACCTAACAAGTATTTTGAGAAGCACATTTACTTTCAAAAAAGAGAGAACACAGTACAGTATAGTAATAAACTATTTTGCATAAGTATTTTGGGAAAGTCAGCTGTTTACAGAAAATAAAGACAGTATGATGATATCCTTCAGTGAGAAAATATTTTTGGGAAAGTGAGCTGATATCCAAGAAAAAGAGACACAATATATAAATTTTCCTTGATTAGATAAGTATTTTGTAAAAAAAAAAAAAAAAAAAAAAAAAAAAAAAAAAAAAAAAAAAAAAGACAATAAAGAATTGATATCCCAAGAGTGATTATGTAATTTGACGAAAGTGGGCTTTACGCATAAGAAGGAACGACAATGAGTGACAGAAAGGAAATTTTGTAATTTGAATTAGCAAATATTTTCAGGGAAATCAACAGTTTTCAGAAAATCAAACTAAAATATAATGTCCATAGACTGAGTAAGTATTTTTGAAAAAGTTGTTTCAACTTTAAAGGAACAGGTTAGAATACCCTCTTAGGTACTTACGTGACCTAGACATTCTACTTGCTTCCCAAAAACTTACATTTGTTGAGCTAATTTTCCTATTCGGGCTCAATGCATTTAAGACCTTACGAATATTTTAGGATTGTTCTTCGGCTGCATTCCCCGTTATTATAATTTCGTTTGGATAAACAATAAGATTATGACTAATTAACGGGGATAAAACGGCCATCATAACTCTTGAAAAGTGACTGGGGGAATTTTTTAAACAAAAGAGAAGGAAGTTAAGTTGATATAAATGTTCAATTGTTACCAAGGCCTTTCTACAATCTTACTCTCTTCTTGAATCCGGATTTATGACAGCCAAATTTTAAATCGATTGTTGTAAAATATTTACTACCCTGAATCTTTGTGAACAACGCTTACTTCAATGGCCATGGATATGCATTGTCCTTTGTAATAAATATATTAAATTTATTGAAGTTAACACACAAACTTTGTCCATATTGCTACAATTGGAAAATCCCAGGGGGGATCGCTTCCCTCGATAATCCCTTCTTTCCTTTATTTACTAAATTTAATTTCAATTTCTACATTCGCTTGAAAATTAATTGCAAACCCATGTGGGAATTAATCAAGCCTCCTCGGCAGCTCGTCTCCAATGACAATTACATAAGAATGACCATTAATAATGTTATTACCTGTAGGTTAAGAGCATTCTAATGGGAACTGCGCTCAAGTTGGCTTCATGAAGCTCAGAGCGCGTTCGTGAATGCGACCTTGAACTACAATCCTATTGATTTAATTATTGGTGAGTTTGCATACCACCAATTTGAACACTGAATCGTTGCCTAAGAGAATCTTATTTTGCTGAATTAAATGTTGTAACATATAAAGTGTTTCCTTTAATCTTTGCTAATCCTGAAACCCCATGTACTCATTTTTCATGTGGCTGAACAATAGCCTTTGGCCCCTCCAGGAAGGGCCAATATTAAGACATTGCTATATTTGTTATCACTTGGAGGCCACAATTTCTCCTTTCTTTGGTCCAGCAGTTTTCGCAGTCACTTGTCTCTCTCCTCTCACATATACAGTTTTATTTTCTTCACCATCCTCTCCATCATGCAAATGCATTTTCCTACCATCACTTTTCGGGCATTAGCCTTCACCTCCCTCTTGGTAGAGATTTGGTTGGACATAATAAAATCTAGTCCTAGGATACAGCTGCTACCTGCCATATATAATGTGGGCAATGTAAAGAAATTGTGCAAAAATTGCACTGATTCCTCTTTGACAGTAATCATTGGTGTATGTCTGGCCTGCAGTCTGTGTCGAGGATAACTGGTGTTGTTGGCTGTAGAGGGCTTCAGGTACTTCTTTGTTGAGGAGCAAAACACTGTTACCTGTATTGACTAAGACTATGATCAACTTACCTGCTAGGTTCATATGTACTGCCATTACCCCGAGCCGCCATTGTACCACCCGTGTGTCACACGATAGTACTTGTATTAACCTGTCTGCCTACTTCATTGTTAACTGTTGACAGAACCAGTTGCCGGTTTGACAAGAAATAGCATGTTTGTATTTTGTGACCTTCTTACCGGGACCTAGTGTGTATATATACTCGATGTGTCTGTAATAAAGTGACTCACTTGCATTCATCTCGCCTTTGACTCACAACCTACTCTCTGCCCGTCACATTGGTGACCCCGGAGGTCATCTTACTCCTCCCGCCTCCCCCCCCCCCTCCTCTCTCTGTTACTATGGCGTACTCCACGGGAGTTGGCGCCACCCCATTCAAACTTTTGTTGTTCGCCAGCGGTGAGGCGTTTGCTCGGTTTCAGCGCGCAGAAGTACAATTCCGCATCAAGGGCGTGACTGGACTTATTTTCCTAGGTCAAACTCGTTGTATCTTACAGCTCGTTTATTACAAAACGACGGCCAGAGCTACACTGGCCATCGTTATAAAAACAAGTGAATGGTTTCGTTTCTTCTTATATGCTGGCAATAATACTCGTGAAGGATTCACGTCACTACACGTCACTCTCACGCTATCAACTCATACCTCACACACTCAGATATTTACTAAAACGGCTTCTAAAAAGCTCACTACTACAGTTCGGTGACTGTTGATTTAGAAATTTTTCACAAAAAGCTACCAGAAAAATTTAAAGAATATTTCATGTATAATGTACTTGAATGTATTAACATAATTGCTGGAAAGCTATTCAAGTTTCATGTTGGCTAAACGAAATCTAAACTTTATATGATTCATGCGTAGACCCTAGAGTGTTTTTACGTCAATATTATGAAATGAGCCTAATATCATCTTATTCTAATTTACCTATTAATCAAATAAGAATATATTACATTTAGAAACAAATGCATAGTTAATTGTAAGGGCTTTTAAATGAAATTTTAACTCATATTTATAGAAACTACATCTTGCTTGAAAATCTGGATTAAATCTGAAACTACTTCTAAAACTAAACTGAATCCTCCCCTATTACATTCTCTGTCGTTAGATCATCATTTCATTAAATAAAGGGAGTGATTTAATTAGTAACCTGATATATGCATCAAATGTATAATCTACCAGGATTTTAAATTGTTTAAATCGTAATATATATACATATATATATATATATATATATATATATATATCTATATATATATATATATATATATATATATAATATAATTACTTACTAAGCTACAACCATAGTTATAAAAACAAGATGCTATAAATTATGCCCAAGGGCTCCAACAGGGAAGATAGCCTCATAAGGAAAGGAAATAAGGAAATAAACTACAAGAGATGTTTAAGAATGATAATAACATTAGAATAATTTTTTTCACACATAAATCATAAAAACTTCCAAATTGCAAGAGGAAGATTAACAGGATAGAATTGTGTGCCTAGGTGTACCCTCAAGCAAGAAGTCTCTAACCCATGAAAGTGGAAGACCATGGTACAGAGGCTATGGCACTACCCAGGACTAGAAAACAATGGTTTGATTTAGGAGTGTCCTCCTCCTAGAATAGCTGATTACCATAGATGAAGAGTCTTTTCCACCTTTACCAAGAGGAAACTAGCAACTGAATAATTAAAGTGCATTAGTTAACCTCTTAAGAGAAGAAGAATTGTTTGATAATTTCAGTGCTGTCAAGTGTATGAGGAAAGAGGAGAATGTGTAAAGAATAGGCCACGCTATTCGGTGTATGTCTCGGCAAAGATGAAATTAGCCATAACGAGAGAGAGGGATCCAATGTAGTACTGTCTGGCCAGTTAAAGGACCCAATAACTCTCTAGCGGTAGTATCTCAACGAATGGTAGGTGCTTTGGCCAACCTATTATATATATATATATATATATATATATATATATATACAGTATATGCTTATCAGAGAAACAACATATTTGATATACTATAAAAATAAGTAGGAGGATAATTCTAAAGCTCGCAGATTTATGGGAAAAACAATGACTCAACCCTACACTCAGAGGATTGCTGAATTCTGCCGAAAATAATCCTTGCAGAGGAGTAAGGGACGGGTTACGAGGTAGTTCGAGAAGATGAAGGACTCTAGGCAGGAGCCCAACGGAACAAGAGATAGTACCTATTGAGATGTTATAGCCAAGACACCTGAGGCCGTAGGGGAAAGGGGCCTAAAGAAGCGTAAATGAGAAAGTTATATTGTAAGAAAGAAGACTTGAAACAGAAAAATAGATCGACAATAGAATGGGGTTATACAAAGAGAAAGAGGAAATAAATGAAAGTAGTTTGGTTAGACTAAAAGGAAGGGGAATTTAGGTAGAGTAATAGAACTTTTTATGTGGAGATAAAGCGGACCTGAAGGAGAGTGATAAATGTCTTTCAGATGGAAAGGAGACCTAAAGGAAATTAATGGACAGTCAAGCCGGGGGAAAGAGGACCTGAAGGACAGGCTTTCTGTGTGAGAAAGATGAAGTAAAGCTGATAATCTGGATATCTATATCATTGGATTAGCTGTTTGGGACTCAACAAGGAATTGTTCCAAATAATAGATTAATCTTCTGAATAAATAAGAAATTGCCATTATAAGCCTTAACAATTTAGAGTAAGAGAGCTTGCTCTATCTACCTACTGTATACAAAAACCTTTTATTTATTTTTTATTTTTACATTTTCCTCTTATGAACTACATATAATTTCTTCGACACTATGTTGTTGATATAATTGAGAGAACGCGTTTGAATAGTTCGTAGAATTTGAAACGTTAGAAGACTGAACAATGCGTAAAACTGAACCTTGATCGTTAAACAATACTTGCTACGAAATCCATGTCCCAGTATCCTTTCAAAGTCAGACTGGAAAGACTGGAATAGTAGTGATTGATTAAATGATTTCAGATTTTGTGGGATCGGACCAGTAGTGAAGACACGAGGAGATTAGTAGGTTAGGACTATACATTTTTTTTCTTTTGTGAAGAAGAAACAATAAAGTTTTACAAAATGTATTTTAAAAAGGTCATAATATCAGTTCTAAGCGTTTGATCGTGAAGGTCCCTTACGAAAATATTTCCAAAACCAAACTTCATAATCTTCTTCGTTTATAAGCGGGCCTTTTTCCCATTCGTATGGGGTAACATGGTTGCATATAATCTTTAAAAGTTCTAAGAAAATGTTAACCTTATTTGAGTTCTAAGGTATTTCTGCTCATTTAATTTTTCATACGAACCCCATTATGATTAAAGGATCTGAGATACCCATAATGATGAATTGCGTTTTTTTTTCTGTTAAGCTGACCATAAACGGTAATAAGGAATCTTCCTGAAGAGCACAGATGGAACTTTTTTCTACCTATTTGTCAAATAGGGAAAGCTAATTAACGTCTGATATACTCCTGAATACTAGTAATCAGGGCGTAAAAGGATTTCCTTGTTTCCATTTGTCCACTTTGTTTTTATTTCGTTCACCATTTTTTTTCTCTCAATCTTGATCTTGCCTAAATATTCCTAATGCCTAAATGAGATTCCATTATTCTGAGACACAGCTTTTGTTGACATCTGGGTGTTCTTCGGTTTTATATCACTTTAAACAACATTTCATCCGCTATTTCCCAGTCACTGGTGTCTAGAAAGTAAAATAAGCCCAGCAACTAACCTCATCACTAAATGATTATTTAAGACAAGAAGTTAAGAACCTGAATTCACCTACTGTAAGTTTATGTTAAAACGTGAAAATATGGGCATGACTCATTTGGCATATATAAACTTGGGAAAAATAACTAATTATAGAATTGATAGTAGAGCAATGTGTTGAGAATATATCGTTGGGATGGTAATTTGTTGAGATTAATTATTTTTTATGATGGTAGAAAAAAACCCCATAAAATGAAGATAGGTTGTGATTTTTTTTGGTGGGAAACTGGAATTAAGACGTGTATTATATTACTATGATGGTTCAACATTCTTATGGATGCATTAATGAAAAAGTTTTGGAGAAGACGAGTTGATGAGGCAGATATAAACATCGATGCTAAATAATGTATAAAAGATACTTTATAAATAGCAGAGAATGAAACTTTGGGGAACCCATAGGATTCATCTTTTTATAAGAAAGGCAAGTCTGAGAATTATTATCTTGTTGATAATTTATTATGTAAAACTATACATAGACGAGGAAGAAATTTCTGTCGAATAGTCCTGCAGCAGAATTCGACATTACTGCATATATCAATAGTTCTTTTTTCATAAAAATACCAGAACTGGTACATATGTAGAAAATTGCACAGTTCTAGAAATAGAACCACTCAAGATTGTACTTTTGACAGCTATGGCAATCATTTTCCAAAATGCCTGGCATTCTACTTTAGCAAATGGGCTATGTATTCTTATTTCATTATTGTCTTTCTGTTGGATATAAGTAACGTGTAAAATTCAGAAAACTGACTATAGAAAACCCCAACCAGGTATAATGCGCAAGTATTTTCGAGTAAAAAAATATCGAATTTGCAAATGACTGCACATCTGAAAAATTTTGCTGAAGTATGCTAATTATGATCAATGGTTTATTTCATTAATCTAAAAAAAATAATTGATAATCATGCAATCACAATGAAAGAAAAATGTAATAGAATTATTGTAGACTTGTCTTTGAAGTACTTTCCCTTTACTGTCTACTACACATGGTTCACGCACATTTCAGTATGGTACAATAAGAAAATTCACCAAGTAACTTTCTTGGTAACTACACATAGCAACTACTGACTTTGGAAATCACCACAAGTAAAAGTATGTAACGATAAAAGTTCTCATTGGCTCAAGAAGTCAACACATTTACAAGCAATACAATTTTGTATGAACACATCCTAAGCAAGGATAATATTTGGTAGTCTGAGCGTATTCGCATTCTCATTCAGACATACACAGTAAACTACATTGCAGATATATATACATATATATATATATATATATATACATATATACTATATATATATATATATATATATATAGTATATATATATATATATATATATGTATATATATATATGTATATATATATGTATATATACATATATATATATATATATATATATGTATGTATGTATATATATGAAAGGGAAAATCAACACAATATCGTGCTCAAATAAAAAAGATTTCTACCTCATTCTTGGGATTGAACCCTAGCCCCTTCATATATATACATACATATATATATATATATATATATATGTGTGTGTGTGTGTGTGTGTGTGCGCGCGTGTGTGTGAGTGTGTGTGTGTGTGTGTAGTACTGCCTTCCATAACATTGTTAATGTGTTCGAAGAAACCAGACGTAAGGTGATTTTTTACGCACTTGGAATTTTATCTTCATAAAGTGACACATGTTTCTTATACACGTAATAATACCAAACTTTCTTTGTGTCATACAGGTACTGTACAGTACTTTATATATAAGATTTGAATTAAATCTCAACAGAGAGAGAGAGAGAGAGAGAGAGAGAGAGAGAGAGAGAGAGAGAGAGAGAGAAGGGACAAAACGAAGAAGGTTATGGTACAATAAACTGCAATATTAATTATATTAATGCATTATTAATGGTCACTTCACCTTGAAGTTATTATATGTTCTGCTTATTGGACTCGAAAGAAGAAGGGGTTGGAACCGAGGAATTAATTGTCTCGAGTAGGAGGATGATATGGTTGGTGGTCAATATGATATCGTAATTGTTGTACTAATTACGTGAGGTCAATTTCCATCAGATCTAATATCGGTGAAAGTAGTTCTTCTGCGTCAAGATCTGGTGATGACTGCAGTTTTCGTTTTACTACTTTTACTAGAAGCTGGACATTGCTCCTTTTATTGTAGTCGAGTATCGTCTTATATGGCAGGATTATATCTTTAATATCACTAGTTATTTTAGCAAAATTGTCTGCTGAGGGATCATAAGACTGAAAGATTGACAAACGCTTTGGTAAATGGCAAAATCCCCGATGGATATCTTTCGATGTTCTTCAATTCCCTTTACCTACTATAATTCCAACAGTTATTCGTTTGTTAGTGGTTACTTGTTAGTCTCCATCATCTGTCCAGAAAATGATTTAACCTCCATCTGCATTTCTTTACACACGGATACTAAATTTCTCAAAATTTCCTTTCGAAAAGTTTAACGTCATGTATGAATCCAGTTACATTTGTTTTTTTTTCATACACCATTCATTGCTGTTTGGGTCAATGTCCGATGAAATATGCAGCCCTTCCAAAACTCACGGTTATTCATAAATTTTTCTGCCAAAGTATCATCTAATGTGTTGGCGTAATGTTTGCCATAAATTGTAGGCTGCCGATTGAATATCGCTATGATGCCTTGATCCATGGGTTGTACGAGAGAAGTGGTGCAGGGTAAAAGAAAGCAACTTTTACATTCGACTCTATGTTGTTCATATGCGTGATATGTCTGGAGACATTATCAAGGATCAACAAAACCTTGGAAAGGATGTTTCTTTACCCTACAATACTCATTGACTGGTGGTACAAAAAGGCCATTGAAGCATTCTTGGAAAATGGCAATGTGTCTGACCAATGCTAAATCACAGGAAGTGTGGTCTTCGAGATATTCCTGAGGGTAAGCGGCTCAAGATTATGGACACTAACAATGTCTTAAGCTGGAAATCACTAGTAATATTACCCCTTAACATAGATGATATCCTATCTTTGGCTACCTTGTTATCTGGTATACATTTATCTTCCTTAGCAATAAATAAACGATCAAGCATTCACAACCAAAATAACTGTCTCGTCGAAAATGAGTTCCGGCTGATTTTTTTTTTTTCATCCGTGAGTTTTTTCAAATTCGGTATCATCAGCAGCCACAGTTTTTTTTTTCCTGACTTCTAATATTTTGGGAAGTAGAGTTCTCCTCGAGCCTATAAAACCACTCATGATTCGCGGCAAATGAATTGACCTTTTCTAGTTCACAGTCGGATGTTCTTACGCAAGTCCTCAAAAAAAAAAAAAAAAAAAAAGTGCCTTCTCTTGAACTAGCATTTTGGTCGTAAGAATTTGATTATACGTCTGTCTGTATCCAAAGGAATAGTAGCCTTTGCATTTCATGTCCGATTTTGTGTATTTTATGCCTTGCTCGGACAGTTGTATCTGTGTGCCGGTGAGTGAATACACTTGTGCGACCCTAAAAATATCCTGATTTAACGCGGATAACAAAAGGCTATCGTGTGCAATATAGCTACAAGTTTTCGTGAATAGTCGGTGATTAGTTTGAGGTCAGAAAAGTGGGATAAAACGTCGGCATAGAATAGTTATCTTGTGAATTACTAAAAATCTAATCAAGATGGCTATGTACAATACAGGCAAGGCTTGGAGAGACATCGCTGGACTCAGCAAACGTAAATTCCATGAGATGGCAAAACATGAGCTTGACCGTCTGATAACAGAGGTCACTAGTAACTCCAACCAGTGTGACGGAAAAATATTCGCAGACATATTGAAACAATACGATCCAATAAACTGGAGCAAATCTGTGGAAAACATCAGCAAAATAATAGAAGAAATTCCAAAGAAGATCCAAGTGATAAACAGACTTATAAAGAAAGTTTACATCACTCAACACATTCCATCAAAGAACAATAAGAAGTCCAATATGGTGAATATGCTGATTGATGCATTGGGAAAAAGAATGCCAAAATGGTGCAATACATGTAAGATATGGTATTCCATTAATAATCCTCAACAATTGATCAGAAAATGTGATGCCTGCCACGTTCCGACACACCCTACATGTGCTGAAATACAGCAAAAAATTAAAAAAATAAAGACACAAAGGTATTCTGCTCAACATGCTTAGTCTGGATAGAAAATATAATTAAGTCGAAACAAAATCTGCAAATAGTTAAAGATAAAGAAGAAGAAGAAGAAGAAGAGAAAAATGAACAGGATATGTGTAAGGATGCAGAGGAAATCATTGATATAACTTATGATGCCATCCAACAACATACTTATGAGGAAATAAATTATCAGATGGAAACAAATAATAGACCCAAGAGACTCTACCCGGACCTACATACTTTTAGGGAAGAGCAAGAACAAGAAAAAAAAAAGAAAAGAAAGATATAGTCTGCAATTTGCTGAAAAGAGGGAATTACAAATTTGGCGAAAGATGCTACTACAAGCATCCAAAGATATATCATAATTATGAAATATATGGTAAATGTGAGTATTTAGACGGATATGGAGACGAATGCAGAGATCTCCATCCAAAAATATGCAAAAACCTAAAAGATTGAAAAGGATGCAGTTTCAACAAAAAATGTCGATATATGCATCCTGCAACCATGAATGAAAGTAAGAAAACTCAGCAAACTGAAAAGAAAAATGAAAGCAAAAATGAAACAAAAAAAGAAACAAAAAAGCAGGCCATGTATATACCGCACTATGAACCAAAAGCCCCAAGATATGAGGCCTTCCAACCCAAATATGCACATTTAGAGCCCAACTACAAAGAATGCATCTATAATGCCAGGGGTTGGTGCAGATATGGGGATAATTGCAGGTATACACACAACAATGAATAGGAAGGCAAAAGAGCAAATATAATAGAAGAGTTGGATTTTTTAATGGCAGAATTCCGGGAAATGAAGAAAAGAACATCATATCAGAACAGGAAGGAAGCATGGGGGAATCCATATTATCACCAATATTAAATAATGGGGATGAAACACAAACCATAATAGTGATGAATGCACAGGGTTTAGTCACGAGTAACTCTAAAAGGAAAATAGAGTTCTTAGAAGAACTAACCCAAATTGAAAAAAAGTAGATATATTAAATATAAGTGAAACTTAGTATTCCCAAGAGACTGGCAGTGATGATAAAGGGTTTCCAAACTTATAGATCAGACAGAAAAAATAGGAATCAAGGGGGAACCACAATATATGGAAGAGACATAAATCAAGGAAAAGTCTATGAAAATACAGCAACACAGAATGTGAATTGATTGCGGTAGAATTTGAATTTGAAAATCTAGTGAATATTGTAGTTTACAGACCCCCAAATACTAAGGAGTTTGACATAATAATAGAAAAAATAGATGATATATGTAGAAACCATAAAGACTGGAATATACTCCAATCTGGAGATTTTAACTTTCCTTTCGTGGATTGGAAAGAACGGATAGAAGAAAGTGGTTGTATGTATACTTATAAAAAAGAGTAATAGTAGCGCAGAAGATAAGAGGCAATTTGAAAAGCTTCAAGATATGGTATTAGAACATAATATGCAACAAATAAACCACATTCCAACAAGAAAGGAAAATGTCCTAGATCTAGTATTTGTGAATGAGGTGAATTATGTCAAAGAAGTAATAGTGTATAACATGTGAATTTCAGACCACAATGTCATAGAATTGATAGTCCATTCCAAAGCAAGTGATCGCAGAATTAATAAAAGCACAAAACTTTGGGAAGGATATGGAAAATATAATTTTTACAGTAAGAATATAAAATGGTCAGAAATAAACAAAGAACTGGATAAAGAATGGAAAAATGTATTTGTAAGCGATAATATACAGGTAAATACGGACATACTGTACAAAATACTGGAGAAAATTGTTGAAAAATATGTACAGAAAAAAAAACAATAAACAAAAGACGTGCATACCAAGAGACAGAAGGATCTTATTTCAGAAAATTAGAAAGTGGAAGAAAAATCTTGCATAAGAAAAAAATGTGTGGAAAATGATGGAAATAAAATGCAAGATAGAAAATGCAGAACAAAAGATTATACAGTCGAAAGAAAATGAAAAAAAAGGGACTTAGAAGAAAGGACACTTCAAAATATAAAAAGAGACCCCAAAGTACTTTACTCCTATGCAAAAAAGATGAATAAAGGGAGATTAGAAATAGGCCCTCTAAGAATTGAAGGACGGCTAACGAATGAAAAAAAGGAAATATGCAACATATTAGCAGAAAAATATAAGAGTGAGTTCATGCCAAGAATTGCGAATGAGAATAATGAAACAAACGAGAGAAGAAAATGTTGAATATCTAACGGATATAGATATTAATGAAGCAGATATTGTCAAGGCTATAAACGAAATTAAAAATGGATCGGCAGCCGGACCAGATGGAGTTCCAGCGATTTTGTTAAAAAAAACTGCAAACGCTATCGCGAAGCCACTTGCAATACTGCTAAGACAAAGTGTAGATATGAGCGAGATATATGTTAAACATAAATTAGCTTATATAACCCCTATCTTCAAAAGTGGATCAAGACTAGAGGCAAGCAATTATAGACCTGTTAGTCTAACATCACATATTACGAAAGTGTATGAGAGGGTAATAAAAAAGAAAATAATGAACCATTTGGTTAAAAATAATTTGTTTAATATAGGTCAACACGGTTTTGTGCCTGGAAAAAGTACACAGACCCAACTGATAGCACACTAGGAAAACATAAAAAAGTATGATAAATGAAAAAGACACAGATGTGATCTATCTAAATTTTGCAAAAGCCTTTGACAAGGTAGACCATAATATATTAGAGAAAAAAATGAGAAAGCATAATATTGTGGGAAAGATAGGAAAATGGGTAAAACAATTCCTGCAAAACAGAAAACAGATAGTGGTTACAAATGATGGGAAATCAGATGAAGCCCAGGTAATATCTGGCGTGCCACAAGGTACGGTATTAGCTGACTGCTGTTTGTTATTATGATCTCAGACATAGACTGTGATGTTGAAAACTCCGTAGTGAGAAGTTTCGCCGATGACACAAGAATAAGTAGAG
>NC_090760.1:32235497-32247997 GCF_036898095.1 Palaemon carinicauda | reverse complement strand
ACATCCGATATGTTCTATCCTTACATTTCCTTTACATTGGTAATATTGTGAATTTTTTTTTTTTTTTTTTTTTTTGTTATTTCTAGGTAGTCCCAAGATCTAGTAGATCTTGGGTAGTCCATTCTCAAGTATTGATATGCACAAAGCTAACTACTTATTTCACATACTGTAATGACATTGCTGATGCAGGGGTGTGTAACCAATTCAAAAGAGAAGTCACTAGTCAAGAATCTTATGTTAGGGAGGTCCGCACATAGAGGCCTCAATACCAAATTAGTTTTGTATTTTTAACTGATGAAAAATGTTATGTAGTTACAAAAGGCTTCACAGGACATGTGAATGTAATATAATAAAAACAAAATGAAATAAAGATCCTTCTTTGATCTATGTCAAGCTAATTACCTCAAGAACTAAGATTCTTACATTTCCATCGTAAAGAAAAAAACTGTTGATTCCTCACCCAGCTACCCTTTTGAATTTGATATGGATATTTCTCGTGGAGGAATTACTATTAGATATCTGTAATACGCATGTTAGATAACTGTGTACCTAATTGATGGCAGTATCCTAACCTTCCTTATGCAACCAAATGAAAACCTAATCTTGTAGAATGGCTGACTTTGAATTTATTAAATTGTTGATGTGGCAACACCTAAGGTGCTTTTCAAGAGTCCACCAGTTAGTGAAGACCGAATTTTATTCTTAACCAGGTTCATTTTCAAAAAGAGCTGTTCACATAAATACCTGCTACCAAACACTGCCATCAACTTCCTTGCATGACCATATAGTTTGGGATATTTTGTGTTTGATAAATGTTGTTCATAGAATAGATATATGGAGCTACCACCAAAGCTACTTCTTAGTTCATTTTTAAACTGCAGTTCAATTATGTCAATTTGCATATCCTCTGTACTATTTTCCAACAGTTCAATAGCTATCGAGTGTTTTCTAAGGACGTGGAATCTCATTGAAGATTCTTCTTGTAGAGCTGTCAACCTGACACCTTTCTTCAGACACTGCTCATTGCTTATTGCGTAGTTGTTTAATGTTTGGAAGTGGGCTGTGTTTTGATTTCTTATCTGTGATTCGCCCAACCGTAATTTGGTCTGAAACCCTTTGATCAGAGAAAACATGTCATTAACGAGTTGACCTTTCTCTTGAAGTATAACCTTCAGGGTACTGAGGTGGTCTATTATACCTACCAAAAATGATAAGTCACACTTCCATTTATTATCATTCATTTCAGGAATAGAATTACCTTTCATGTCTACGAAGAGTACAATTTCATTCAAAAGTTCATATGCTATTTTCAGCATTATTGCCCTATGTACCCACCTGACTTCACAAAAATACTTCACTTCCCAGTATTGTGGTTCAGTATCTGCAAGTAACTCTTTAGACTAATGATGATTCAGACCTTTTGACCCAATAAAGTTGACTGTTTTCACAAGAACATTGTTACGTGTGGAAAATTTATTGTCTTTGCACACAAAGCTTCCTGGTGTATAATACAGTGCAGGGCAATAAGAGAAGACTCCCCTTCTTTGATGGCTGCTTTTCCGGTCCCATACAGCAGGGAAACCCCGC
The DNA here is from genome assembly GCF_036898095.1 of Palaemon carinicauda. Classification (NCBI taxonomy): domain Eukaryota; kingdom Metazoa; phylum Arthropoda; class Malacostraca; order Decapoda; family Palaemonidae; genus Palaemon; species Palaemon carinicauda. The sequence continues at coordinate 32,246,410 of NC_090760.1, read as the reverse complement.
TCTCTACAGGACCTCCACTGTCGTTCTACCTTGTTCGTTCAGAGTATTTAACGTTTGTTGATATTTTGAAACTCCAGTCTACTCTTCAGCAATCATACCAGACGATTCTTTTTACCTGCCATCGCAGGAGCCCCATCTGTTGTAATATAAACTAAATTCTTGTAATCCATTCCAAACCTAGCTGACACAAGTATTATTCCTGATGGTTGGAGGCTAGAGTCTCTCTCTCTCTCTCTCTCTCTCTCTCTCTCTCTCTCTCTGCAGAAGAAACGACATTTTAGGAAACTAAGTAATTAAGGTTTAGTATATTTTCAGCTTGGCAGTTGGCTCCATGGGGCGCACTGTATGCTATTCATTTGTGGAGGGTCAGAACGCATGCAGAGACCTGGGCTAAAGACTAAAGTAAACAAGCAGTGGACGACAATCACGTGATGTATTACCATCTGTTGCTGCCACGACTTACTAAAGAGGGTGAATTCCCTGGCCAATTCAACCTACGTTACCCCTTGTTGACTTTGGACCTGAACTAACAAAATAAAATCTTTGTGGGATTTTCATGTGAATACAACTGGAAAACTTTATATGGACTTCTACTAACAAATTATGCCCTCCGAGTGTGATTGCAAACCAGTTAATAGACTACTTAATAGCTACCATTGCGATATCTGTGCTGTCCGCAACAGAAAACCAGTTTCAAAGTCTACATATTCTACAAAATACTAGCCTGTATGAATTTTGTGGTTAACAGGTTACTTTTTATTTCCTTCAACACTAATATTCAGTTGTGTCAATAAGCAAATGAGTTATTTTAGCATTTTCTTTTTTCCATATTATGGAAGTATAACTTGTATATCAGCGGGTCCCAGGTAGGCTTATGACACTGATTATGAGACTCAAAGTGAATACAAACTATCTCTCACTCTTGCAATGCAACTATCCCCAACACATGGATGCTCACTTTTAAGAATTCGTATCTCACTGATAAAGAATAGTGTGAAAACATATATTTATTTAATTGTTGATCATGATCTTTAGGTCAGACATAATTTCTTATGAAAGACACCCATCGGAGTTCGTAAAATCTTCATCTTTGCAATAGAAATATTATTTGTATGTTGAAGAGAATGTGACTTGGCATTTATTGACTCATGAACCACCAGAAACCGGTAGCATTTAATTTAATGTCACGTCCAGTGTTGTACTGCACCTCTCCTTAGGTTTATTTTCTTGCTGTATATTTAGTCTAAAATATTTGTGTCAGTACCTGTTGACTTTCAGCTGGTATTTACCATTCATCTTTGTAATTTGTTCAATGTTCTGTGTATGTTACAGTACATAGTCAGTATTTATCATCAATTTATTGTCCTAAAGGTTTTTAGGGTTTTAAATATTCAGTGCACCTTTGATTCATGTTATTTACATAAAGATGCGCATACTGTATCAAAGCATTAAGATTAAAGTTTAGCATTTAAATTCATCTGCTGTTTAAATTCATTTTAGTGAAGTGAAATTCACAGTATTATCAAAATGTGTCTTCAATTTTTAATTGATATTGATAAATGAACTGATGCATGGGAGTTCAGTCAGGCAATTATTTTACGAGTGGTGTTTTCTTATTGTATGGAACTCAATACTAGTATGATTTATGACTTCCCTCAAGTACTAAGTTACTGTTGCGATGCTGTTTAAAATATTTGCATATAAAACACATATTACATTTTAGAGGGTAGTGCTGAATAGACTCAGAATAGCCTAATATAGTAATGCTATACCACTTACCTAATAACTTTCATATTCCAAAGAAAAAAGTCTCTTTTTTTTCAGAATTATACAAGCCAGCTTTTTTGGTCTACCTTAACCTTAGAGACTCTGAGCTGTAGGAATCTTTAATTCTTGAAATGGCATATGGAGGATTGTAATTTATTAAAGTCTTTTTAATGACTAGTCGGGTTTTATAAATAACTTCATTGACCATCTGATGATCAATTAGCCACCCTTCCCCAGATTCTGCAATTGGCTATTTTCATTTCCTCAGGAGTGATTAATCTCTTGTAAAATCAGGATGTAATCCCACTGCTTTTGCTATGAATAATAACTTTCAACGGAAAATGGTTACACTGGGTCATTGAACTGTTTAGGATGATGTTTTTCTTCCTTCAGTGCATCAATCAAACTCAACATGTAGTTTTGACATTTGGAACATCCTGTATTTAGTTTTTAATTAGGAGCATTGGATAACATGTGTGAAAAATTCATCTGTTTAACTTTTAATGAGTGATCACCCGGATATACTCGCCCGTAATTTGAAAATACTGTACAGTAGGCTGGAAATCAGTCTTGATCTTTCAATCCTAGATACCCACCAGGTTTTTTTTTATCATTTTTTTTTTTTTTTTTGGTAACGTTTGATCTTGCTAAAACTTTCTTACATGTGGATTGTTGCATATCAAAAGATATATTTAATTAATCTTTGATTAAGGCGGCCGCATACCCTTCAAAAGTCAGTGAGATTCAACACTGCCATGTACAATCCTGATGACAGCTAAGCATATTATTGCCAATAATAGAAACAGATTCCTAAAACAGAAGGACTTACTGTCCAAAGAGTAAGTAGAACTGTTATCTTACAAATAAATTTTAAATGATCAAGTCTAGTATCCTCAATGTACTTCTGCCGCTAACAGCGTACACTCATTTCAGATGTAGTTTAGCATCTTCATTGGCCTAATAACTCAATAGTTAACAGGCACAGAATTAGACAAAAAGTAATTAACAGGATTAAATGTATAAAAAGGCTACGAGAACAGGCAGCTTCATCATGTCAGTTTGAAACTTATATAAGCTGCTTGATTGTCTATTCCAGATAAGAGTAAAAACTCAGGTTTCCTATTGGCCAAGAATGGAAGAATAGTTTTAGTTTAGACAAGCAAGAGATTAATTGGATCAAGTGTTTATTGTGAAATAATTATTTGTAAAGTTTGAAGGTTAAAGGAAAAGCCAGTGGGTTGCATGTATGATCTTTGATAAATGTTATGATTGAATCAATAGAAATGTAATGCGTAGAAAATTGGGAATGCCAGTTATAGATAAGTTTGCTCAGAAAAACTGGATGATTTTATAAGTGGAAGTGAAGCATGAAAGTTACTGACTTGGTGTAAAAGTTGGGCTATGCAGTTGTCTAAGAATTTTTGTATTCTCACCTTTGTTAAGGTTAAGGTCAGATGATATGATACAAATATAATAAGGTTAGGATGCCGTTAATTCAACAGATACATAAAAAGAGAATAGAATACTCTTTAACAAAACAATATGTTCATACCAACTCGTTAACAGTCAAACTGTTTATCAAGTCTGAGGGTGGTGTACCGCACGTGCATCAAACACGCTCGTACACGGTAAAAAAAATTTCTTTGTTTTCTTTTTTCGTAGTTATCGCTCTCCCTTCGCACTGATAACCTGTATCTGTTTGTATCAATCTGTTTAAATGTTTGTAACTTTATTTCAACAGACACTAAGCTTTTATAACAACAGTATCAGTGAAAGAAGGCCACATAGATTCAAACATATCGATATAAGCTTATACAGGCATAACAGGTTATCAGTGCGAGAGGAAAGCGATAATGACAATATGCAAAAAAAAAAAAAAAATAAGTACCGTTACAGGGTACGAGCATGTGTGATACATGTGCGCTACATCTTAGATCTAAGACTATCTAAATTTTTATTGATCTATGTTGTTTTCAATATCTATACTTTTATTTGTTAGTGTACCTAATATGCTTTGAATATCCACTTGCTAAATACAGTGACACACTCAGAAGGGAAGATCCTATAAGATGGCACCCATGATGCATTGATAAGTAGCCCCATCATTATGAGGGCCAGAACAGGAGTAATTGAAGGTGTATGTACTGAAGAGGGGTTGATGGCAGTCTTAGCGATGTCTTCAGGATTTATTGGCACCTGATAATATCCCTTCAGGAGGTCGAACAATGAACAAATCTTCGCTTTGTACAAGTAGGAGGTCCCGTCGGTGATATCTGGGCGGGGATTGTGATACTGTTCTGTCTGCATGCTCAGACGCCTGTAATCCCCACATGGACGGAGCCATCTTTTTTCAGGACAATGTGTAAGGTGACGACCATGGGCATACGGCCTTTTAACAAAGGCCCATTTCTTCCATTCCAGTTACCATTTGTTTAGTGGCTGCCAAATGATCTGGTGTCAGATTCCTGAATCTGGTGAACACTGTGGCCCCAGTCGTCTTGATATGGTGATGAATACCGTGTTTGGTGGGAACTGTGGGCGTTTTGTAAAGTTCTGGACAGAAGACCTCCAGGTACGATGTGAGGAGTTGAGTGTAGGCATCCATGGGTGCACTGATGAGGAGGGCGAGGTCACAGTGGGCAGGTTGAAGAGGTGTTGATGATTAAGAGTCTCCAATGACTAATCGTCGGTGAGCAACATCAACCAGGAGTTGAAAATGTGAGAGTATTGACAAGGTGACGTCAGTAATGTGAAACTTCCAATGATATTTTGTGCTCCATAACGATAATGGGAGGTTCTCGTAACTGCAGGTCGGTATCATAAACCCGTTGGCAGCTACCAGGCGGATGTCGGCCAACTTAGACAGAATATGTCGTGTCCTGGGAAATGGCCTTGGCAGAAGAGAACAACAAGCACCCATGCCAACCAAAAATCGCATGCCCGTACCTGCATCATCTGAAAAGAAAAGATTAATGACAGAGGAAGCCACCAAACAAGCGATTGCCTACTTACACGTCTTTTAGTCACTGACAACTGTTTGCACATTTCTTTGCAGCAGCCCCGAATCTAGAGAGATAGTATCATAACTGCGGCCAATGATTGTTAGTAAGTGGCTGTAGATGTCGTTGGTTGGGGTGTGAGCAAGTGGTGGGTAGTGGGGGCTTTGTCACAACTGCTGCAGTACGTAATGGGCTGGTTATCTACGTTCTACCAAATTCACGTCAGCTTTGTTCGATGTTAATTGTTGTCCTTGTCCTCAGGAGAATAAGCACTGATGGAGGAAATGAAAGTGTTGAAGTGGCATCAACTTTGTCCATCAAGTCCCACATGAGCAAAATATCGACATTAGGTATGACAGAGCATAGAGGTTTGGGTAAGCATTGTATCGAAAGGGCATGAAGTAGTTTTACCTCTTGAGGAGCGAAGTTTGTGGCATGTTGCAGGTGAGCTATACTGGTCATTTCCCTGAGGGCGAGCAAAAGCCTGTTAGTCTCAATGGCTGTTGAGAGACCTGAAAAGCTTGGCTATACTAGCAACTGGTGATGGCGAGCACTGCTCCACGAGGTATGCTTTAAGGCAATGTGCGCTATTGGGCTGTCCCCTTGCTCACAAAGCTAATTGGAGATTTACGGGAAAGTGTTCTTGGCAATCACAGCGAGAACATAGTCTGCTTTGGTACATGAGCGAGTCACACACTTGATGTAAAACTGGACTTCAGAACATTGGAACCAGGTGAACGCCACTCCACTGGCAAAGGGCTGCAGTTTCAATGAGGCGGTGTGTATCGAATCATCAAGTTTGGTAGGCGGAATTGTAACAGTAAGACAGCAATGCGGGGGAAGGCGGGAGGGAGCTGGTTCTTCCTCTGGTATTCACCAACATGCGGCTGGTTTAGGTGAAAAGTAAGATACATACATACTCACACACACACACACACACATATATATATATATATATATATACTGTATATATATATATATATATATATACATATATATATATATATATATATATAACCCACGAAAGGCATTTAATACCGAACGACTCTACCGACTGAGCTCAGTCGGTAGAGCCGTTGCTGGCATGGTTTCCAGGCCACAGGTGGGGGTTCGAGTCTCCACCCGGCCAGAAGCTGTTACCATAAAATGAATTCCAAGTGGATATATATATTCCCAAGATAGAATTCGGTATTAAATGCCTTTCATAGGTGATATTCATATTAATTGAAATCATGTGTGCTTGTGATATATGTTCATATATATATATATATATATATATACATATATATATATATATATATATATTTATGTACATATATATATATATATATATATATGTATATATTACACACATATATATGTACATATATATATATATATATATATACATATATATATATATATATATAAATTTATATATATATATATGTATGTATAAATATGTGTATATATATATGTATATATATATATATATATATATTTATATATATATGTATATATATACATATATATATATATATATATACGTATATATACATATATATATATATATATATATGTGTGTGTGTATATATATATATATATATATACACATACAAATATGTGTGTGTATGTGTGTGTGCGTGTGTGTTTGTTTGTGTGTGGATATATATATATATATATATATGTGTGTGTGTGTGTGTGTGTGTGTGTATGTTTATTAGTAAGTATGTACCTATCGAATATTATAATATTCACGACATCTAAAATTTTTTATCGTTTTGAAGGTTGAAGCGATAACTAGTTCCCTATATGAAATTTAAGAATTAGATATCATGTTGAACACCTCTTAACTAGTCAGAGATTTCCCCATATCAATCATTGTTTCTAAAACTGGTCAACTAGCCACGGTGTATGCTATTTCAATAAAAGTTTAATCAATATCATTTTTTTCTTATGGAAACCATCTTTCCCATCATTATGGCTGAAACAAGAAACACAACCAAATAAAATTAGGCTATGAATAACAAATAGAATAGAAATTCAAAATGGGCTATGATATTAGTTTAAAACCTTAGTATACTACAAAAATTCCGCAAATATCAATAAATATACCAAACAATATGCAAAGATACTGAGGAAATTATGTAAAAAAACTGTACAGCTCTGGATATTTTCGTTTGAACATGTCGCTGATGTGACACTACTACGTTTTCGCCAGTTTCCCACTTGACTAATTTCGGATGCGAGACACAAGAAAAAGGGGCAGCTGATTGATAGGAAATCTCTGTTGAAAATCTTCTCCATTTGGCCCACGCTCCCCTCTTACAACACTTAAGATTAATGGCCAAAGTGTGGGAGATTGATGGCAGTCTATGAATTATGTAATGGCCGTGATGACATATAATTTTAGACAAAAGAAAATTCTAAGTCTTGAGCACTAAGGAATTTGTTTTTGGTTATATACTTAAAGGTTTTCATATTACTGAACTAATTATTTTTTTTTACAAAACACTGTATTTAGATTTCAACATCTTTATAAAACTTTTGTAAACATTGATTTGTTCCAAAATTAATCCAAATTGAATTATGTCTTTATATAAATTATTTTGAGCGTTACAGAAGTAAAGCGATGTGAAAGCCTTCTTTAATAAAATTACATAAAATATTAATCAAGTCAGTCAGAGGAAATAGAATATTTCAGTGTATCATATTTCGATGTGCGTGGAGAATGAAGCTTAGCCCATTGTGATTAGGATTATAACTATGGAATATATTTACCGGATATTTTATCATAATTACTTTATCTTTTATAGTTAGTACGTCAAAAACATTGCTTAGGAGTGTAGTTACATATTATCAAGCAAGGATATATGTTTCCGTTTGTGATATGTAATCAGTTGTGCTTTAAGTTTTAATCTCATAATATGTGACAGTGACCCGTTGAGAAACTACTGCTAGAGTTATTGGGCATTTTGACTCTCCTGACGGTATTATATTGGATGCCTCTCTGGTTACGGCTAACTTTTCTTTTTTTCCTACACATATACCGAATAGTCTGGCCTATTCTTTATACATTCTCCTCTTTCACCATACATCTAACCACACTAAAATGACTGAATAACTATTCTTCACTTGAGAGTTCAGCTTCAAGTAATTTTTCGGTGGCTATATCCACTTGATAATGATAGATAAGACTCTTTAGCTATGGTAAGCAGCTCCTGTAGCAGAAGGAAACTACTAAATTAAACGTTTTCTTTCCAGTCTTGGGTAGTGCCATAACCTGTGTACCGTAGTTTTACACTGCATTAGGTTAGAGTTCTCTAGTTTGAGGGTACACTCAGTTACACTGTTCTATGTTTCTTTATTTCCTTGCCTCAATTGGCTACTTTTTCTGTTGGAGCCCTTGGCTTTAATATTATAATCTTTTCCAACTAAGGTTGTAGCTTAGCTAATAATAATAATGATAATAATAATAATAATAATAATAATAATAATAATAATAATAATAATAATAATAATAATAATAATAATAATAATAATAAGAATATGTTTTTCCAGAAAATATGAAATTTTGAAGAAACCAATATCTATTAATGGTTAATATCTATTTCTTAATGTTGTGTATGGCAAGCTAATTCACCATAGCGAAAAACTAAATCTTGAATAAGTGTTAACTCTTTGTACTATCATGATTAATGATTATAACTTTATTGCAAAACGAGAATGAAAGTAAAGACTTGCATTAGTTAAAAACTTCTAAAAATTATATCCATGGAATTAGGAAATTAAAATTGTTATACAAATAACAATTCCTATGATAACGCATGATTTGTTTCTAAACTTGATTTGAAGAAATTGTTTCTTTAGCATATATTAAAATATACTATCTATCTTATGCATTCAACAGATGTTTGAAAAAGGGTAATATTTATCCAGCGGTATATATGAATTATTTTCGAAAACCCCAAAAGCGAAATGAAGCGATTCAAGATATATATCGGTATCGGTAAAACAAACAAAGAAACCGAATTCTTAAGCGGATAATAGTGCAATTTCCACTCAAAGCACACAATGGAAAACTAATAGAAGGCATTTATTATACTCGGGAATGTGTAAACAATGTGGATAAAATGTTATTAATAGATACAGTATTGGATAAACATTTGTTGCCTCCTACATGGTTATTCAGATGCTTTGTGATACAAGTCTGATGCTATTTGAATGTTATCATATCTGGCAAAGCTCATCTTAAGAATTAGCATTAGTATGTCAATACTGTGTTTATCGGAAATATATTAGGTATCATGTTCAAGAATAAGATATCTGTGACATACATCTTCCCGTTATCTTTTCTTAAATAATCTACCCTCATAACTCCCTATTATTTCATGGAGGAAAAAGTTATATAATATATTGTTTAATGGACGCAGTAAATATAGATAGATCTATCTGAATATTTTGCATGAAGAATATTGTGCATCGCATTGTTGTATAATTTTCATTATAGATATTGTTGATACTAGAACGTCCTCGTAAGTATGGATATATGGGAGCAACTGAGTTATGTGAACATCATTATTTTCATAAAATAAATTGTACCGGGAAAATAGGAGACTTGAAATGATGAAGCCTAAAAATCATATGAAAAGGTTCTTCATCTATTTCCTTCCTATTCCAAAAAGTAATTTTCTTTTCATCCCTCATTGCTTAATCCTCGCTGCTCTTCCATTCGTATAAGAATATTGAGAGATAAAAAGAACCCGGATAGCTCGTTTACTTTCACATCTAAAATCCTTCTCGGCCTATAGAGTTAATGGAATCAATAGTTGATTTCACTTCAACATTTCTGGGCCACTTCACTTGAAAAGAAAAATGGGACCTCGCTTTTCGAGGGGCATCGCTTTAGGGTTTATAGCAAAGGGTGTAGGTCTCGAGCTTCTATAATAACCTCATTATTTTCTTTTTGAAGGCAAAGGGGATCCTTAAATGGAAGAGAGTCACGGATAGGAAAAAGAACTGGAGGGAAAGAAGGGTAAAAGTAAGATCTAAATATTTCATATATTTCACATTTTATGCTATTGTGGTATGTGATATGCCTCTCTCTCTCTCTCTCTCTCTCTCTCTCTCTCTCTCTCACAAACAAACAAAAAAAACATACACACACACACAGACACACGCACACACATGTATATATATATATATATATATATACATATATATATATATATATATATGTATATGTATATATACATAATATACATATATAAATATGTATATATATATATATATATATATATGTATATGTATATATTCATACATATATATATATATATATATACATTTATATTATTATGGCTAGAGCATTACATGAATTCCCGAGCTCCAAAATTAACCTAATTATATTACATAAGTGTGTTACACTTGAAAAATAATACCTGAGCTCTGAGAATATTATGCTGAATGTCCAAAAGTCTCATACTTTATAATCAAAACAAAATTTGGTGATTAGTTATGTAAACTATTCAAAACCAACCTCATACTTTAGTCTTAGTAAGGGAATACGAGCAAAGCTCTGAGAAAAAATAGTGGTGATAGCAATAAAGCACACTTTACAAAAATAAGTATATTCTATCGTCGAATAAGTCAAGTCGTACACACCAAAAGGAGAATCAGACAAAAATAAATATGCAATAGAAATTAATAAAGATAACTTTCTTATGGTAGTAACATAGTTCCAAACTAGACTTCCATACACAAAATGATTTTTTTTTAAATATAAGGCAGACACACCATCAACGTGATACATTTTTTTTTTTTTTTTTATCATTGTTAATATGAAATCGTTCATCATCAACTCTGCTGCTTGAGGTTATGGTCTCTTTCTTAAAAAGGTACAGTGCAATTCTTCTGGCATTCAAGAGCTTAATCTACTTTTGTGGATAAGCCGATTAGGATCCTCACTCAGAGGATAAGATGTCCACTATATTTTGAGTTTGACACGATGTATTCTGAAAAAGACCCTGATCCAACGACCAGATAACTTTTTCACGGTAGTAGGTTGGCCTGGGCACCAGCCGCCCGTTGAGATACTACTGCTAGCGAGTTATGGGGTCTTTTGACTGGCCAGACAGTACTACATAGGACCCTTCTCTCTGGTTACGATTC
>NC_090760.1:32217997-32230497 GCF_036898095.1 Palaemon carinicauda | reverse complement strand
AATTATCAAAAGGAATTTCTTACAAATCGAAATTCTAATGGTAAGATATCCTCGCAATAATCACACAGTAAATAGTCTTATTTTCACTTATATACTACAACTGAATACATAAGAACTAGAGCTCCTTATTCATAAATACCGCCCCCCCCCCCTCATAATTGTGTCTACGTGATTATAAAACCTAATGAGCACCTGATAAACAACGAAGTAAGAATAATAATGGAAGGTTATAGTATGTCCACTGTAATGGTCCCTAGATATAGGAAAAGTTTCCATAAATTATTCCCTGTATTCACCCCCAAATAATAATGTTTTGCATGAGGATCTAGTTGAGATATATCATCAACTCCCTAACACAGCCTCCTTTTTCAAGATTTGATTGGTAGAAAACCTTAATGGAGTGATGCTTTTGCAAATTCAAAGGGCAACCTTATTTCATCTCTTACAGAATATGAGGTTTGACTGCTTAATACAGGAGAGCCTGCATTATTTTTTTATATTCAGACCAGAAGTTTATCATACATTAACCTTTCCATTGTGAGTTCAAATTGTCTTTTTTTTATTTCAATTGGAGTACATTTGAAATAGTGTTTCAAAGTGTTACAAAGATTGCTACAGAAAAAATTTAAAAAATTTATTGGAAAATAATACAGGTGATATACAAAGCAATGCAGGTGAGTTCCAAAGTGTAGACGACTCCTTGTCTTTTTCAATGGAACCTTTCTTACAGCAAGAACTCTATCCCAAACCCCAAAAATCTGTTTCGATAGCATGTAGTACCTTGGTGTCCCTAGGACTTACAATCTTACACAGATATAAAAAGGTTCCTAACTTGGCATTATTAGGTGCCTATGAACCTAGAAGACATCCCCAAGACCGCCATCACCACTCCATTTGGTACATACACCTTCAATTACTCCTGTTTTGGCCTTCGTAATGCTAGGGCCACTTTTCAACGTCTCATGGATAGCATCTTAGGGGACCTCCCCTTCTGTGTATGTAACCCGGACGACATACTTTTGCGCTCTTCCTCAAAAGAGGAACAACTCTGTCACCTGCGTATTGTGCTCGACTGCCTGCAACAAAATGGCCTTGTAGTCCAGTACGACAAATGTACCTTTGGTGCCAATGAAGTGTCATTCTTAGGGCACTGCATCACTCCTAAAAGAGTCCATCCCCTCCCTGAGAAGGTAGCAGCCGTTCAGAACTTCCCCACGCCCTCGACTGTCAAACCACTGCAGGAATTCTTGGGCATGATCAACTATTATCATCGTTTTCTGCCAGCCTTTGCCGCCACTCTTGGTTCCATACGCTGACAGGTGTTTGATTTCATTTACGGCCTTTCACATCCCTAGCACCGTTCTACTGCACAGCTGCTGAAGACAAAGTTCATTAGGCACAGCATTACTAAGAATGCTAAGGATTGGGTCCATGCCTGTACTTCTTGCCAAACTTCCAAAGTACATCGCCACACATATTCAGGAGTGGCCACCTTTCCTCAACCTCAGCGTCATTTCGCCCACATTCATGTCGGCGTTGTAGGCACCCTACCCACATCACACCGACATTGTTACCTGTTTACCGGCATCGACCGCTCCACTCGTTGACCTGAAGCCATTCCCATGGAAACTGCAACGTCTGCTTCATGTATATCTGCCTTACTCTCAGGATGGATAGCAAGATTTGGTATCCCTGAGCATATTACTTCTGACAGGGGTACCACTTTCACATCTCAATTGTGGATATCATTAGCGAATTTCCTGGGCATCACACTACATCAGACATCCTACAACCCCGCTGCCAATGGAATGGTTGAACTTTTTCACCGCACCCTCAAAGCAACTTTGATGTCCCGCTGCAAGGACTCCAAGTGGCTTACTCAGCTTCCCTGGGTCCTCCTAGGACTAAGGACCACTCCTAAAGACGCCTTGGACGTCTCGGCAGCTGAATTGGTGTATGGCGACCCGTTGGTCATCCCTGCCGAATTTTTTCCTTCTGCTACCTTCTCCGACGATCTCCAGTGCATACGTCCCGTCATGGTAAAATTTATTCCATGCCGCCAGAGTTTCAAGCCCCCAATGATGCATCATATACCCACAGATTTGTACTCTGCAACGCACGTCTTCCTACGCAACGACACTAGCAAGCCACTAGTAATGCCCTCTTACACGGGCCATTTCCTTGTGATCTGACGCAATCCGAAAGCATTCCTACTAAACATTCATGGCAAAGAAGACTGGGTCTCCATTGATCGTCCCAAACCTGCTTATCTCCTGCCAGAAAACCAGACTACATTTCACCTCTTTAGATCAGGGTGCCCTATTTAACATGTACAGTATGTCATTTTTAGGGGGCAAGCCATGTTTTAATGTTTTAAAAATGGATATTTTGACGTTATGGAGTGATATTACGGTCACCAACCCGTAAAGGATAAGAACAAAGTAGGGTAAAAAATAAGGTCATCTGTATCAGTATATTTTAACTAAAAATTTAGCATTACAATTATTTTTCTTTTTAAACATTGTAGGCTTGAGTCACTGTAATTATGTTTGTTCCATCCCAGCGGTGTAAGGAAAGGTGTGGTGTTTGGGGAGACAGCTAGTATTTGTGTCATTAGTGGATAAATAGGCAAGAACGTTTTCAGAGGCATATATACTGTATATGGGTGTAACTAAACTATGTGAAAATCATTGTTTCTTTAAAAAGAAAATATTTTAGATTTTCAGGTTGTTTAAAGTTCCATATCACGGAATCTTAGTAAGTTTTTTCTATTTTGATTAATATTTTCCACCACTCAAAATGACTAAAAACACACAATGTTTCCCTTACCCCTGGATCACTAGACGAGGGTCTGATACTTTTATAAAACTTCGGCCCCATAATAGATAACGCTGAAAACCTAGTAATTGCTTTGGAAGAGGTTTAGGGTACTAGATCAAAAAGTGCTAAAGTATTATCAGCGGAACAAATGCCTGGTATACGTAAATGCTCTATGATGAACGAGCGAGATATTATGAATGTGATAAACAGGCCAGAAAAACTGATTACAAATCCATCATCGATAAATCTAAAATTCCAATTGATATCTAAGATTACTGAATAAAGATAGTATCCCCCATGTTCGTCAATTTTGCTTAAAGCTGCTCAGAGACGGTGATATGGAAATTTCTATCGTTCGCAATTTTTAGAGAAATCAGGATTAACTTCCATAATAAAAATAAGCTTTGGGAATACTGGGTCTCCTTCACTAACAATGAAGAGTCCCTCAGTACAAGTTGTAGTTCAAGAAACATAACGAGAGATCTATTTGATAATGCTCCAAAACATTTGAATTCTTACAGAGCTTGCGATTTCCCTTCAAAGGAACCCGTAAGGTCAGAAATTACCACACATTAAAGAAGACCTAAGCTAATAATGTGATTCACAGAAAATGTAAAATAGGAGATCTGCAAATTCTTCCAAATTTTCAGATATCAACCCCCCCCCTCAAAAAAAAAAAAAAAAAAAAAAAAAAAAAACACACACACACACTATTTACTAGCTTGGGAAAAAACTTTCTCGATTCTTGTGACAATATTTCCAATGCTTAGTAAGCTAAATTGGATGATAGTGGATTAAACTTAGACATCAAACCCAACTAAGCTTTAGTTATGGCAGAGGAGTAATTTTCAATAAAAAATAATTACAGGATTTTGATGAGGAGAAAATATTAGAAAAAAAGAAAAGTGGTTTAAATTGAACGGGAAGGCATATACATTTCTCAAAACAAGGATGACTATCCTGACTTTTGAAGAGCCTGAAATACCCCTTCTTGTTATCATTTGAAAATATTTTGACCATGAAGTTTGCATGAATGGTAAACTGTGAAGTATCTGTTCTAGACTTCCCAGTGGAGTCCTACATTTAATGCCCGACGTGTAAACTAGGGTATGAATTATAAACCAATTGATAGAATTTATACCAGTTTTAAAAAAGAAGAAGCCATCAAGAAGTCTAATACAGAAAATATTGTTATGGTATGTGCTAAACAGCAATTAAATTAAACAAGTAATTATTTTAAAGCACTGGAATAGAAACAGAAGGTTCAGCATCGAATAGGTTCCTTCCCATCAACAGCCGTTGTAGTGTCCCATGGGAAACTTGGAGAGAAAAAGACTGGTGTTTGCACATTATTTGCCCTTGACAAAGTGAAGGGAAAAAGGGGCGTAAAGCGTTTTAGTTATAACATGCAATGTTGGTTATAAGTGTATTCTGTACTTCCTGGAAAAAAATTTAAGGAATGAAAGAGAGAGAGAGAGAGAGAGAGAGAGAGAGAGAGAGAGAGAGAGAGAGAGAGAGAGAGAGAGAGAGAGAGAGACTCACCCATGTAAGAAAAAATAAAGGCAGTGTTATGAATCAGCGCCAAATGATATATGAAAAAAGTTTATTGAACCAAATAAATCTATTTTGAAGGAATTGTCAGCTTTTCTTGAAGCAGTTATATTCTGGCCTAATCTCTCTTCTACAGCAAATAACAGTAAAGGACTCTCAATAGCTACAACTTTGCCAAATATAAGAGAGGTGCAACCAGATGAAGAGCTACCAGTCAGTAAAACTAGATTAGTTGTTCTTCAACATTGCATGGTGGAGAGAGAAACTTCCATCGATTTCCCCTTACTCTAGATATTATATACAATCGTAAATATTATATAATCTTCTATCATCTTGCAACTTGGATGAAGCTGATGATGAACCAAAGTATATAAAAAAGCCTCAAGTCGTTTAAATCTCATTAATGCAGATGTTTATCAGGCTCCAAAACATGCAATAAAGAAGCCAGTTAAGAAACGTACAAGTTTCAGGCCACTATATCAAGAACATATAAAATTATCAAAAGGAATTTCTTACAAATCGAAATTCTAATGGTAAGATATCCTCGCAATAATCACACAGTAAATAGTCTTATTTTCACTTATATACTACAACTGAATACATAAGAACTAGAGCTCCTTATTCATAAATACCGCCCCCCCCCCCCTCATAATTGTGTCTACGTGATTATAAAACCTAATGAGCACCTGATAAACAACGAAGTAAGAATAATAATGGAAGGTTATAGTATGTCCACTGTAATGGTCCCTAGATATAGGAAAAGTTTCCATAAATTATTCCCTGTATTCACCCCCAAATAATAATGTTTTGCATGAGGATCTAGTTGAGATATATCATCAACTCCCTAACACAGCCTCCTTTTTCAAGATTTGATTGGTAGAAAACCTTAATGGAGTGATGCTTTTGCAAATTCAAAGGGCAACCTTATTTCATCTCTTACAGAATATGAGGTTTGACTGCTTAATACAGGAGAGCCTGCATTATTTTTTTATATTCAGACCAGAAGTTTATCATACATTAACCTTTCCATTGTGAGTTCAAATTGTCTTTTTTTTATTTCAATTGGAGTACATTTGAAATAGTGTTTCAAAGTGTTACAAAGATTGCTACAGAAAAAATTTAAAAAATTTATTGGAAAATAATACAGGTGATATACAAAGCAATGCAGGTGAGTTCCAAAGTGTAGACGACTCCTTGTCTTTTTCAATGGAACCTTTCTTACAGCAAGAACTCTATCCCAAACCCCAAAAATCTGTTTCGATAGCATGTAGTACCTTGGTGTCCCTAGGACTTACAATCTTACACAGATATAAAAAGGTTCCTAACTTGGCATTATTAGGTGCCTATGAACCTAGAAGACATCCCCAAGACCGCCATCACCACTCCATTTGGTACATACACCTTCAATTACTCCTGTTTTGGCCTTCGTAATGCTAGGACCACTTTTCAACGTCTCATGGATAGCATCTTAGGGGACCTCCCCTTCTGTGTATGTAACCCGGACGACATACTTTTGCGCTCTTCCTCAAAAGAGGAACAACTCTGTCACCTGCGTATTGTGCTCGACTGCCTGCAACAAAATGGCCTTGTAGTCCAGTACGACAAATGTACCTTTGGTGCCAATGAAGTGTCATTCTTAGGGCACTGCATCACTCCTAAAAGAGTCCATCCCCTCCCTGAGAAGGTAGCAGCCGTTCAGAACTTCCCCACGCCCTCGACTGTCAAACCACTGCAGGAATTCTTGGGCATGATCAACTATTATCATCGTTTTCTGCCAGCCTTTGCCGCCACTCTTGGTTCCATACGCTGACAGGTGTTTGATTTCATTTACGGCCTTTCACATCCCTAGCACCGTTCTACTGCACAGCTGCTGAAGACAAAGTTCATTAGGCACAGCATTACTAAGAATGCTAAGGATTGGGTCCATGCCTGTACTTCTTGCCAAACTTCCAAAGTACATCGCCACACATATTCAGGAGTGGCCACCTTTCCTCAACCTCAGCGTCATTTCGCCCACATTCATGTCGGCGTTGTAGGCACCCTACCCACATCACACCGACATTGTTACCTGTTTACCGGCATCGACCGCTCCACTCGTTGACCTGAAGCCATTCCCATGGAAACTGCAACGTCTGCTTCATGTATATCTGCCTTACTCTCAGGATGGATAGCAAGATTTGGTATCCCTGAGCATATTACTTCTGACAGGGGTACCACTTTCACATCTCAATTGTGGATATCATTAGCGAATTTCCTGGGCATCACACTACATCAGACATCCTACAACCCCGCTGCCAATGGAATGGTTGAACTTTTTCACCGCACCCTCAAAGCAACTTTGATGTCCCGCTGCAAGGACTCCAAGTGGCTTACTCAGCTTCCCTGGGTCCTCCTAGGACTAAGGACCACTCCTAAAGACGCCTTGGACGTCTCGGCAGCTGAATTGGTGTATGGCGACCCGTTGGTCATCCCTGCCGAATTTTTTCCTTCTGCTACCTTCTCCGACGATCTCCAGTGCATACGTCCCGTCATGGTAAAATTTATTCCATGCCGCCAGAGTTTCAAGCCCCCAATGATGCATCATATACCCACAGATTTGTACTCTGCAACGCACGTCTTCCTACGCAACGACACTAGCAAGCCACTAGTAATGCCCTCTTACACGGGCCATTTCCTTGTGATCTGACGCAATCCGAAAGCATTCCTACTAAACATTCATGGCAAAGAAGACTGGGTCTCCATTGATCGTCCCAAACCTGCTTATCTCCTGCCAGAAAACCAGACTACATTTCACCTCTTTAGATCAGGGTGCCCTATTTAACATGTACAGTATGTCATTTTTAGGGGGCAAGCCATGTACCAACCGTGCGTTACACGATCGTACATAGTAAAGACATTTCATTTTGTGTATATATTATGCTTGTATCTTCACTCCTCACACTGACAAGGACCTGAAATAATATGTCTGTTTTTCTCACCGTTAACTGTTAACCAGTGCAGTGTCGGTTGAACAGGAATTTTCCTGTTATGTCTTTTATGCTTTTTTTGCATGGAGTTTATGTATATAAAAGCGAGTGTTCTGTAATAAAGTTACTCAGTTGCTTTCATCCTGCCTTTGAGTCACAACCTTCTCTCAGCTCGTCACAACAAGCTGCTAAGAGCGCTATTGAAGAGATCTTCCCCAGTGTAGCAGTTGAAGGATGTTTCTATCATTTATCTCAATGCATTTACCTCAAGGTGCAAAATGAGGGTCTCCAAAGTATATACCAAAACTGATGCTGATTTTTTCCTGCAAATCCGTATGATTGCTGCTTTAGCATTTGTACCCCCAAGGAAGGTAATTGAATCATTAGAGATTCTGCCTGAATTCTGCCATCGGAAACTTATATAATCATAGACTATTTTGAAGATACATATATTGGCAGAGGGCATCAAAATACACTACATCCTTCACGTTTTCCTGTAAGAATGTGAAACATGTACACTCGTGTAAATGAAGGTTTACCTCGAAAAAACAACGCATTTGAAGGGTGGCATAACCATATGAAGGCTAGTATTACTTCATTTCATTCAAATATCTTTAAGTTTCTTGTATTGTTGAAGAGGGAATAAGCACTAGCCAGCGTGACCATCCATCGAATGCTTGCTGGGCAGCCAGTCCCTCTTAAACGGAAACGTTACTAGTGTTCCAGCATCTGAATAACAAATATTGTAAAAGACTTTCAGAACTGCGATGTGTTGGACTTATTGAAATATAAAGCCCATAATTTACAATTTTAGTACATCATTCTTTTTTTTACTTCTTTCAACTCACATTCTAATACATTTAGGTATATTATGTTATTTTTTTCTTTATTATGCAACTCATATATGGACAAATTAAAGTATATAATGTTATTTTCATAAATTCCTAAATTTTCTTTTTCATTATTTTTGCAACTCACACATGTACAAATTTAAGTATTAGCAATAATAAAACACTGGTTCTAATAGTTTTGTTTAATTTCCAAAACCTTATTTCTAATTCTCTATTAAAGTGGGGCAATTATCCAGGGGGCAATTATCAGGGGACAATTGTCCAGGGGGCAGTTGTCCGGGGGGCCGTTGCCCTGATACTGGTTAAGGATCTCAATTGGGGTCTCTGTAAAAAGTATTTAATACGATTCAGCAACAAATGGTACGAACCTTAACCATAAGGTGAGTTGGAAATTGATCAGGCTAAACTAGGCTGGGACTACAGTATAAGGACAAACAGAGTGATAAAAGCACATTGACCTGACATCATTCTGGTCAACAGGACAACGAAAAAAAAAAAATTAATATAGATTTCACAATATCATGGGACTCAAGAGTGGAAGATATGGGGAGAGAAATACTAGAAAAGTACCGGGACATCGGAAATAAATTAAGACTATGAAATCTGCAGGTAGAAGTGGTATCGATAATCATAGGGGCACTAGAGACCATAACTAAGTTATTGAAAAGGAATTTTGTGAAGATAGATGCCAATTTTGAATCCACGATTTTTGCAGAAGAGCAAGCTGCTTAAAGCATCACATATACTGAGGAAAGTGATGGATATCTAAGGAAGCTCAATGTAATCAAGAACCCCACGCTGTAAATAGCCAGTTTCTGTAGACTGCTTTAAGAAGTAATAATAATAATAATAATAATAATAATAATAATAATAATAATAATAATAATAATAATAATAATAATAATAATAATAATAATAATAATAATAATAATAATAATTGTTAAAAGGTAGAGGGGCAGTCAGTAGAGAACAGACCTCCATCATGGCAGCTTATTTCTCAATGTTTTGCTGTACCTTGACCTTGACCTTTGACCTGAGAATTTCAAAATTGAGTCGTTTCCACGTCTTAACGTAACAATTAATCCCTAAAAGTTCCACTCTCTGAGTAAAGTGTGGCCAAGAAGTAGTTGTCACGCAAACAACCTTTTGCTTGATCTTGACCTTGACCTTGGATCTGTGACTTTCAAAAGTAAATTACGTCCAGGTCTCAACATAAAGGTTTCACTACTGTATGAGTAAAATTGCGGCCAGGAATCTGTTCACAAATAAACGAGTTTTAGCTCTACCTGGCCCTTGATCTCAGCCTAGGACTTTCAAAATTAAATAGCTTCCATATTTCAACATATTAATTAATCCCTCAAAGTTTCACTATTCTATAAGTAAAATTGTAGCAAGGAAGTTCTTCACACACTAGAAACCCTTTGGCTTGACCTTGACTTTGACTTTTGACCTTGGAATTTCAAAATTTAATCACTTCCAGGTCTTAACATAACAATTAATCCATGAACGTGTCATTATTCTACGAGTAAAAATGCGGCTAGGAATTTGTTCACGCACAAACGATTTTTAGCTTGACCTGGACCTTGACCTTTGACCTAGGACTTTCAAAATTTAATAGCTGTCATGTGTCAACATAAAAAAAATAATCTCTGAATGCTTCACTGTTCTATGAGTAAAATTGTGGCCAGGAAGTTGTTCACACAAATATGACTTTTGCTCGACCTTGACCTTGACCATTGGCCTTAGAATTTCAAAATGGAATCCTTCCCATGTCTCAACTTAACAATTAATCACTGAATGTTTCACTACTGTGAGAGTAAAATTGAGCCCAAGAAACTTTTCACACACAAATGACCTTGTGCTCGACCTTGAACTAGACCTTTGACCTAGATCTTTCATAAAATTGCTTCCATGTCTCCATAAATCAATTAATTCCTGAAATTCTCACTACTTTATGAGCAAAATTGTGTTCAGGAAGTTGTTCACACATAAATAACCTTTAGCTTGAACTTAACATTGACTTTTGACCTAGGGCTTTCAAAATTGAATTGCTTCTATGTCTTGAGATATCAATTAATTCCTGAAAGTTTCACTACTCTATTAGTAAAATTGTGGCTAGTACGTTGATCACACACAAACGTCCTTTTGCTTGACCTTGACTTTGACCTTTGATCTAAGACTTCCAAAATTGAATTACGTCCTGGTGTCAACACAACAATTAATCTCTGAAAGCTTCACTGTTCTATGAGTAAAATTGTAGCCAGAAAGTTGTTCATACACAAAGAACCTTTTGCTGAACTATGACCTTGACTTTAGACCTGGGAATTTCAAAATCAAACAGCTTTTATATCTAAACATAACAATTAATCCCTGAAGGTTTCACTGCTCTTTGAGTAAAACTGTGGCCAGTAAGCTGTTTACGCACAAACAACCTATTGTTTGACCTTGACCTTGATGTTTGACCTAGGAATTTCAAAATAAAATCTCATCTACGTCACAACATAACAATTGATCCCTGAAAGTTTTACATGTTGTTCACACACAGATGACCTTTTGCTCAACCCTGAACTTGACCTTTGACCTAGAATTTTC
Organism: Palaemon carinicauda; assembly: GCF_036898095.1. NCBI lineage: Eukaryota > Metazoa > Arthropoda > Malacostraca > Decapoda > Palaemonidae > Palaemon > Palaemon carinicauda. The sequence goes on along the minus strand of NC_090760.1, from coordinate 32,219,717 downwards.
AAAAGGGAATCTCTTCCATGTCTTAACATATCAATTAATTCCTGAAAGTCTCACTACTCTATCAGTAAAATTGTGGCTAGGAAGTTGATCACACACAAACAACCTTTTGCTCGACCTTGACCATGATCTTCAACCTAGGGGGTTTCAAAATTGAATCGCTTCCGCGTCTAACATATCAATTAGTCCCTGAAAGTTTCACTACTCAATAAGTGAAATTGTGGGCAGGAAGTTGTTCACACATAAACAACCTTTTGTTCGACCTTGACTTTGACCTTTGACCTAGGACTTTTAAAACTGAATTGCTTCATCGTCTTAGCATATCAATTAATCCCTGAAAGTTTCACTACCTTATGAATAAAATTGTAGCCAGGAAGTTGTTCACACAAAAACGACTTTTTGCTCCATCACGTCCTTGACCTTTGACCTTGGACTTTCAGAATTGAATCACTTCTCAACTTAACATTTAATTTTGAAAGTATCACTACTCTAGGAGTAGAATTGTGGTAGGATGTTGTTTGCCCTCACATTTTCCTTTTTCATCAGTGCCATAATCCACCAGTAGCTGTTCTATGTTTGTCATCAGCAGAGGGGAACAAAATGCATAAAAAATTTCATAGTTTTACTAAAAGTAAACTAATCAAAATAGTTACAATCGAGTTCGGCTGCTACACATTACGCAAGGGTGCTGGATAAAGTTGGTAGAGCTGGGTTTATATACATGGCTGAATTGGAAGCTTAGTTTACATATATGGCTCTCATGCTCAGTCACGTCAAGTGCTGGTTGCTGATTAGTCCTCCTGGGCAAAGTCCACATCTAGTCTGAAACAGAACTGCTCTTCCATAAGCTGAGGCTCTTGATGGGAGAGGTTTCGTCAAAGTTAGGATGGTACTCACTCATGGTCATCAAAGCTGTGTGGAGTCAAGGTTTGAGTAGGTCTGGGCAGAGCTCCCGGTGAGGTGCGCTGATTGTCCAACATATAGGGCTCGGAGTCAGGCAGTCTGTTCAATCACTCAGATTCCAGGTCCAGTGAGTCCAGAGCTGCTTGCTGATTGGCTGAGGTGCTTGCCAGGAAAGTCATAGTTGCAGGCAAGCTGATGGGCTGCTGATTGCTGTTGTCTTCGTCAATATTTACAGGTTGCAGGGAGGTCTTCCTAAAATTGGACAGAAGAAGAAACATCTGTGTTGCATTCAGGTTTTGTTTTTCTTGCTGAATAAGAAGGACTCCAGGACCTTGAGTCTGCTACCATCCAGGCAATGCTGATGATCTTAATGTTTTGTGTGCTATCTTCTCATACCACGTTCTTGCTGTGCACAAGGAGTTGGTGCATCTTGATGGCTCCCTGTTGGATTGGGAAGTATAATCTTTCAGGAAGTCTCATCGTCGTCATTCCACTGTAACGTCCGAGGCATCAATGAACTAGGCCAATATTGGTAGGAATAAACAACATTGAACTTCTATAGAAAGTCCTGCACGAAAGGGGCAGGGTTATTCTTCAAAATGACCTTGTCTTCATAGTCTGGTAACAGACGGTGAGGTTTATATCTTTGTCCTCTTGAATGGGCATGACATCATTCTTAGTAATGTCATTCACGCCCTTCTTATCCTATTCGTACTGTTTGTGTATGATGTCTTTGTTGTACAAGTTGACTATAAAAGGCCTGCGTTCACTATTGGGCACAGCCTTGGACCAGTTGACCATGACTTGTTTGAGCTCTCTA
>NC_090760.1:32197997-32212997 GCF_036898095.1 Palaemon carinicauda | reverse complement strand
GACTAGCAAAGCATAGTGTTTGTAGAACATCCTGGATGATTCCTATCCAGAACATGTGCGAGGACAAGTGAGGACCCAAACCACAAAATGTATCACAACAAATCAGGGGGCAGGTTTTAGAACACTACCTGCCGCCACTACAAAGTGTTTCAGTTCATGCACTTGTTTTACGTAGTGCTTGTAAAACACCCTGGATGATTTCCATCCAGTGTATGAACGAAGACGCTCAAAGTCCATGTACTGAAAGAAGTTCAGTGATGAAGCAATCTTTCTCGGATCATGACCTGCGGGAGTACTGTCTGGATCCGCTCTACGAATGAAGTAGGTGAGCTTCGCCCTTAGTTGATTTAAAGATAAATTTGATCCCGAAGTTTCTCCTCTAAAGAGCTGACCTCCCCTGAAGTCTGAAGTTCTACGAAGATAGACCTTTAGACACTCTACAGGACATAGAGAGACATCTTCCTTCAGAGGACAGATTCTCCAGGGACCCCACCTCTTAGTGGGTGGCTCGTTTTTAGCGAGAAATGATGGATCAGGGAAGAGATTGAGTTCTCCTAAATCCGTGAACTGGATGTGGCCCTCATCTCTCGATAGAGCCACTATTTCATTCACTCTAGCCCCAGAGGCTATTGCGAACAGGAAAATAACCTTTTGGGTTAGGTCCTTAAGAGAACAATCTTCATTGTTCACCGATGAGGCATAATGTAAGACCTTGTACAAAGACCAAGAGATTGGCTTTGGTGGTGCTGAAGGTCTAAGTCTAGCACATGCTTTTGGAATCTTGTTAACCCTGGATAGGTACGATGGGTCGTTCGCGACCCTGAGCGTAAAAAAAAAAAACAGGTTTTTCTCACGTGACTCACCCCCGTGACTGAATTTGTGGGTGATCGACCTGCAGGAGGTGTCTCCCCTACACGCTCCATTAGTGTCCAGATGTGCATTGCTGTAGCTGTACTCTTTCCCCGATTTCTGAGACGCGTCGGGGTCGAGCGCGACCGAGTTTACCCTTCTAAGGTAGTTTGCATAATTATCAAAGTTATTACGTATTATGAAATTGTCGTAGAATGGTGCAACTTGTATAGGTTATCAGTTGTGGAAAGTCTTGGTGAATTGTTTGGCTACCATGTGCATGATTTTTTTTTTAGTTAAAATGTCGTTCATCACCACGAGGACCATTTTACCGCGAGTGCCCCTTTTTCATTTTTTTTCATTTTTTTGCCAAGTCATTTTTCCGTAAGATATTGCCAAATAGTGTCGTAAAACTTTTGCTTGTTTAGTGTTGGAAAGGGTGTCTAGATGATCTGGCTACCCATGCATGACTTTGTTTTTGTCAGATACAACGTAGTTATTGGTATATTGGGTATTTAACTGCAGTTACCAATTTTGGTTTTTTTTTCAATATTTGTAAAAATTATTACGTAGTAAGGAATTGCCGTATATTATTCATTTTTTTTTCATGTTTATGTGTTAGAAAGTGTGCCTTGATGGTTGGGCTAACACGTGCATGTCTTTTTTTTTTTATCTGAGATGCCGTATATTAGAATGTCGGGCATTTTACCGCGAGTACCCCTTTTTCATTTTTTTTCATTTTTTTGCCAAGTCATTTTTCCGTAAGATATTGCGAAATAGTGTCGTAAAACTTTTGCTTTTTTAGTGTTGGAAAGTGTGTCTAGATGATCTGGCTACCCATGCGTGATTTTGTTTTTGTCAGATACGACGTAGTTATTGGTATATTGGGTATTTAACTGCGGTTGCCAATTTCTGTTTTTTTTTTTTTCAATATTTGTAAAAATTTACTACGTAGTAAGGAATTGCCGTATATTATTGATTTTTTTTTCATGTTTATGTGTTAGAAAGTGTGCCTTGATGGTTGGGCTAACACGTGCATGTCTTTTTTTTTATCTGAGATGCCGTATATTAGAATGTTGGGCATTTTTCCGCGAGTGCCCCTTTTTATTTGTTTTGCATTTTTTTGATTAGTCATGTTACCGTAAGGAGTTGGCAAGTAGTGTCGCAAAACTTATATTTTTATAGTGTTGGAAAGTGTTTCTAGATGATCTGGCTACCCATGCCTATTTTTTTTTTAGCCAGATATGGCGTATATATAAGTATGTGTTCGATTTTCCTGTGATTGCCATTTTTTCGTTTTTTCCCATTTCTTTCAAAATTACTACGTACTAAGGAACTATCACAGAGTAATGATTCATTTATATGTTTATTTGTCGGAAAATGTGCCTTGATGGTTTGCCTAGCACGTGGCTGAAATTTTTTTTTTCTGAAATGCCGTATATTAGAATGGCCATTTTTCCACGAGTGCCCCTTTTTATTTGTTTTGCATTTTTTTGCTTAGTCATGTTACCGTAAGGAATTGGCAAGTAGTGTCGCAAAACTTATAATTTTATAGTGTTGGAAAGTGTTTCTAGATGATCTGGCTACCCATGCCTATCTTTTTTTTTTTTTAGCCAGATATGGCGTATATATAGGTATGTGTTCGATTTTCCTGTGATTGCCATTTTTTCGTTTTTTCCCATTTCTTTCAAAATTACTACGTACTAAGGAACTATCACAGAGTAATGATTCATTTAGATGTTTATTTGTCGGAAAATGTGCCTTGATGGTTTGCCTAGCACGTGGCGGAATTTTTTTTTTCTGAAATGCCGTATATTAGAATGTTAGCCATTTTTCCGCGAGTGCCCCTTTTTATTTGTTTTGCATTTTTTCGCTTAGTCATGTTACCGTAAGGAATTGGCAAGTAGTGTCGCAAAACTTATATTTTTATAGTGTTGGAAAGTGTTTCTAGATGATCTGGCTACCCATGCCTATCTTTTTTTTAGCCAGATATGGCGTATATATAGGTATGTGTTCGATTTTCCGGTGATTGCCATTTTTTCGTTTTTTCCCAATTCTTTCAAAATTACTACGTACTAAGGAACTATCACAGAGTAATGATTCCTCTAGATGTTTATTTGTCGGAAAATTTTGTTTACTTTTTTTTTTGATTGAATATCATCAAATTTTTTTAGCTAAAATATTATATTGTTTTACATTTTTTTTTTTTCGATTTTATTTCCCTTCAAAAATTTTTTTTTGGGTCAGAATTTCAATTTTATAGTCGTAAAATAATCTACAATTATCCAGCAACCCACCATACAATTTTTATGCATATCCAATAATAATTAGATTAGTAAATAACACCTTGAAATTGACATACCCTTCCTACATTTCAAGTGGCAGATTAGGGAGTCTGAGTCAGTGTGGTTGGCGGCCATTTTGTGGACATATCCGAAGCGTAAGCTGCCCTATCTATATATATTCTTGTTCCCTATAGAATTTGTGATATTTTGGTATATTTTTACCTGCATAAATATCATATTATATATTAAATATATGTATTTTTTTACGAAATTTCTAAGGACTCAAAAAATTACCTTTAGATATGGCCCCTGATATAAATGTAATTTACAAAATAATGAAGATTTTTTTACATATTTCTATTTTAGGATAACATATGTTTATTCCCTAAAAAAAATTAGCCACTTCCTATTTCATTTGGGTACCCAAAAAAATTCATGAAATTTGGACAAATTTTTTTGGCCAAAAAAAGTTACTCCTTTTTTTCTCATTTCAGATCTTCACCTCCATGGGTCTGACTTCATCCAAAATACATCAAGATGTGTCCTAAACATTCAAGAATCAATTCCTAAAAGGATTTGTGTATATATGTATAAACTTTTTTTTATGAATTTTTATGTCAGGTCTTTTTTTTTTCTACTTAATTTTTTAAAATATTTATAATAAATAGTTTTTCTGCAGATGAGTAGTATTTATTTTTACAGTTGTTTTAAGCATTCATTGAAGTTTTTTTTTGGCAAAAGAAAAAAGGAGGTTACTGCAAAAACTGATTTTTCAAGAATTTTTTTTGCCGTCGGGGTCGTTCGCGTCCGAGTATACCCTTAAAGGGGTGTCCGAGGAGCGTACCTATCCAGGGTTAAAGATTTCATTTGCCAGATCCACTTGGAAGGCATATAGGAGAGGTCTAGTCAAGGCCGATTTGCACGTATTTATCGTATTGGCCGCCAACCCCTGGCTATGAAGGTGGACAAAGAAGGACAGACAGAAGTTCATAGAAATTTCTTTCGGTCCTCTTGATTTAACAAACTCCACCCACTTCTTCCAGGAAGACTCATATCGTCTTTTAGTAGACTTAGCCTTGTATTCTTCTAAGAATCCTTTATTGCCTTCTGAGATCCCAAACCTTTTCCTAACCGCTAGAGCAAGAAATTCATGAAATGAAGGGTTTGGGTTCTCTGTGATAAACCAAAGGCAGTTAATTTCTGAACCTTCGGAAATATACCTAGGATCGGAGCTAGGACCGGCCTCATCTAGTCTATCAGACTCATTAGAGGAACCTCGTATGGGGCTATTAGGCGAGGTAGTTTCTTGAAGACGCTCGTGATGAAGAGGTCGAACTGCAGTTCCGGGACTTGTTCTCATTTGGGAGGGAATATGTCTGCGTCCATGGACCATTCCAACTCTATCGCCTTGGACCGTGATAGAGTAAACACCGTCACATCGTGGATCAAATGTAAATGAACTGCTGCTAGGTGCCATCCATTTAGGAAAGGGATGGGAAACATTACTAAGACTGTACGAGACGTTCGATTGTGACGTCTTAATATCGCTTCGGTGTACCAGATCAGAGGTAGGGAGTCTGATCAGTATGGAGGGTGCTTTCCCGCCCAAGAGGGACCAATCTCAGTCTTTTTTTATCTCTTCAAGCGTTTGATGCATGTTTTCTCCAGGCTCTTAACGCATCTTTCCGATGTGCACTTTGCACTATGTCTGTCATTATTGCGAACTGGGGAAAGTTTAGCACTTCTCCTTGTTGGCATTTTGGGAATCTGATCGATTAGCTGCATCTCCTGACAGACCTCGCGAGCTCCTTTTAACTTCCCAAGGGAAAAGGGGGCTAATGTGAATTAGGGCTTCGATGGTTTTTTAGCCATCGAAACCCTAGAGCTGGAGAAAGTCGAGACTTCTAGAAGCATATCTTGCATCTGAGATGTCCCAGGAACCGGGTCATCACTATGAATATACTTAGGACTGTGAGTCTGATACGTATCTGTTCCAGGATGAATGCTACTCTCCGTGACATGAATCCTAGGCAGGAGGAAGGGGGGTGACTGACTGGAAGGTTCCAGAGGACACCTTTCAGGTCTGGCAAGACTACGAACACCCTTAGCTGGAACAAGGTCCATATGTTCAGAAGGATTAACATTCAGAACTTGCAGATTATTATGAACTTGTTGAGTAGCGACAGGTTCAGAATGACTCAGAGACTTCTTGAGTCCTTCTTGTGAACACAAAATAGCCTTCCCTGGAACTCGATGAGCCGTAGCCTTCTTACTACCTGTATGCTCTATAGCTCTCAGGTATACTCCTCCAGGAGGATTTTGAAGTGTAGGAGAAGGTAAGGAGATAATAGTAGGGACATTTCTGTTCCCCACCAATGGCTCATCTTGAATAGGCTCTGGACCGAAGGATCGAAGGTCCTGCGATCCTGAGGGAATGTTCCTCCTAACCGAAGCGTCTTTATGCTTCGAACTACCAGTAGGTTTAGACTTTTGACCATCTGCCTGTAGCATCTTGGTCACTAGAATAATGGGCTGTTGTTGAGCAGCCCAGATATTTCCAGTATTTTCGATCTTCTTTTTAGGTTGGGGACCCACAGCCACAGAAGATTTTCTCTTTGAGGGAATGCCCCATTTTAGGGGAAGACTTATGTTTTCCATGGCGGCATTCTTAATTACTTCCTTAATGACCTCTTGTGGGAAGAGGTCTTTACCCCAAATGTTGGAAGATATTAGCTTCCTTGTTTCGTGTTTCACCGTTGCAGCAGCAAACACAAACTCTCTACATGCTCTCCTAGCCTTCACAAAGGCGTAAAGGTCCTTTACCAATGTAGCCATATGCATTTTGGCTACGACCATGAGCATGTCTGGGGTGTTCTCGTAAGTTGAACACAACTCTATGTAGTTTTGTAGAGAAAGGGATGTCGCCAGTCTCTCCTTTGACTCGTGCTCATTAAACAAGAGCAAATCGGACAATTTAGGGAGATATACATTAAATTGTCGGCTTGCGACATCCTTGTCTAATTTTCCTACTAAAAATGTCAAATGGACTTCCTTCCAATCTTTTTCATGTCCGGGAAAAGCTGGTAACAAAGGCTTGCACTCATCGAGTGTGGGACATGACTCACCCGCCTCTACAGCTTTGGTAACGGAAGTAAATGCCTTCTCCATAAAGGGGAAGGAGAGTGAAGCAGGAGCAAGACAGGAAGAGTGTATGCTATTCAGTGAGAAAACCATCGTCTCTGAATAACCCGCCTTCTTCAGATTATCTGAAAGGATAGTCTGTGCCTTATCATGATCAAGAATCATGACCTCCTTTTGTTCCGTTCTTTTCCTTGTCTTTGGTTCGAACCTCAGTCGAACCCAACAATTAGGGAAAACCTCAGATCTTGGCCAAAATTGGATTTTGTCTAAGGGAACAGTACCTATTTTCTCTGAAATGAAGAGATTGCTATTTGAAATCGACATCAGCTCCGCAAACCTCCAGGGATTGGTTAAGGAGCATGAAGGAAGGTCATGATTCATGGGTCGTTCAACTGACACGTGGGAAGCAACAAGAGGAGCTTTACGAGGTTCTATCTTGTGTTTTACTTCCCGCTTTTTGCTTTGTTTACTAAAGCTCTCTATCTGATTCTTCAGTTGGATACATAATTGTACCACATTATCCCAAAGAGGGGTAGAAGACGAAGATGTTGACATCGATGGCTCTTTAGCCAGCAAAGGCGGAGGAAAGTCCGATACAACATATTTCTCTTCTATCTTAGGGCACTTCTTGTCCTCGATCCCAAAGGTTTTCTCGCCATCAGGGAACGTAGTTGACTCCTGAGGCACTACTATTTCCTCACTTAACTCTGGAAATAATAGCTTACGCATCCTATCATTAGGTAGGAAAGGTCCCGGAGAGATCTTTTGGAAGCCTCTCACCCAGTTACGTAATTTATACTGTGCTACATCCATAGTCTCTGTAGACTTGGGATTATCAAAACCTTCAGACATCAATGTCCTGCATATATTGCAACCCTGCGGGTTCCAATAATGTAGGGATTCGGAAATAATATTGCAGGGGGCATGTAACCTGCAAGTATTATGACCGTAAAGGTCCTTACCCTTGGCTCTGCAGTGGACTGCCGTACAAGGTATCTGGTGTTCCATCTGTAAAGAAAGGAAAACCAAATGAGTATATAATGGATTATTATTTAATAATCAACATGTAAATGTCATCTACAACAGAATAGCTTAGGATAGAAGCTATAAAGGGATAGTAGGAGATACATACCTGTATACCTCCGAGAGCAAATGCTGCTACCTCTCCTCAGTATTAACTTACATTGAGCTTTCTCTGTGAGAAAATCCACGTAGAAGGGTTACTTACCCTTAGGGGTAGAGAAGTATCAATTCACTATCCCAAAATTGTTAATACTGTGGGGTCAGGATGACTGATATCAAATCAGACTATTGAAGAAATTATTCCTTCAATATATAAACGGTATCAGCAGAACACTCGCTGGAAGATACCCAGGGAAAAACTACTGTAACATGGTACTGTAGTTTCTAAATTGCAAAGATGTAAATTGCAACATATCGACTACTGTACCTATGTCATGCAGTCTTATCATTATGCTGCTTACAAGGCAGCATATGATAGTAGGGTCCATCTAGCACTAGATGGAACAGAAAAATAAAGACATATATATGAACATCCTACTCGGGTCATTTGCTGTAGTCTTCCTACTATATTAAATCATAGAGTTTCCTGATCAGGGAGACTCACAGAAAAAGGGGCTGTACCCTTTACAGGATAAGAGTGTATTACTCATGCCTGAAATATTTAATATTGCAGGATAATCCTAAAACTGATTTCTAATCAGGATATTGAAGAAATCATATTCATTCAATATAGGATTAGGCTCAGCAATTGCCCGAATTAGATATCCAAAATATATTGGAGGAAACCACTAGTATAAGAAATATAGTAGTTTTCTATCTACAGTATATTCTATACTGAGATATACTGGCTATCTGTATTACCTATACAGCAGTATACCCAGCATGTTGCCGGTCTGGCTAGGATATGTCTGCATACATTGCAGGCCTAGCGAGACAGAGAGAGAGACAGTATGGAAAAAAGGGCTATCCTTTACTGTAACTATATACAGTAATTAAGGAAGAAAAGTCTAATAGACTACCTTTTTACCGAAAGGAGGTTCTAATAGAAGGGGAGAATGTAACATTCAGGCTTCTATATAGCTACAGTACTGTTGCCAGCAACCCGCCGACGGTACTGATACAGTCGGCGCGCCGCGTTGCCGGCCCTACCGACAGCATACAGGCAACAGCACCCAAAGCTACAGTCCAAGGGAGGACTAAGAACCTCGGGGACAGAAGGGACTAACCACTCACGGCCGTCAAGGGCGCCACTGCCGTCCAGGCCGGCAACTGGTGACAGTCCATGATTGTCGGCAGCTATCTTGGTTGCCGGCCAGGCCGGCAAAAAGGGGCTCTCATGCCGACAACTGCCGGCCACGACGACAGCCGCCGACAGTCCATGACTGTCGGCAGCCATCTTGGTTGTCGGCCAGGCCGGCAAAAAGGGCTATCATGCCGACAACTGCCGGCCGGCAAAGTCGGCAGCTGCCGACAGTCCATGACTGTCGGCAGGACTATCGGCAGCTATCTTGGTTGCCGGCCAGGCCGGCAATGTTGGCCAGGCCGGCAATGTCGGCCAGGCCGGCAGGCGGCAGTATGCCCTGCCGACAGCCCGGATGAGAGAGGTAGTCTGGCTGCATCCAGCACTCTACCGTTAAGGAAAGAATGCAGGATGTCAGCCTAAGAGGCAATGAATAAACCATTAAAAAGGGGTGAGGGGAAGGGGAAAAGGGTCCTGTAACAATTGTGGAAGGAACTGTCAAACTTGACAGTCCTAGCACCTATAAAAGGAACTCTGTTTCTGTAAGGTATCTACAGAATCCGGGTACTAGGAGAGACTCAGTTCTCCAACCCAGAGACTGCCGACACAGTAAGGGGAGGGGGCGACACTGCGCCTCCTACCACAAAGAGAAACAGGATTCCAGTGCCACCTTATCTTAGGCTAAAAGGGATTACTTTCAGCCCAAGGAACTGTGGCACAGGACAAGTCTTTAGTCACAAGGAGAAATGGTATACTGGCTAACCTCCATTGTCGGTAACCTTGTCGGCAGGGGAGAAAAGGTATCCCTCAACCAACTCACCCTGTCGAAAGGTCAACGACATAAGACTAAATACTCTGAGATTCTGACCAAATTCCAAAACCGCTGTTATATCCACAACCAAAGGTTAAGGGGATAGGCAGAAATCAAACCCCAGGACAGCCATGTCTGAATATTATTCAGGTACGGCCCTAAGGGTTGTAGTCTGGGACTACACTCAGAGGGAAAGGGACTACCTCTAAGTCTCCGAAGAGACGTGAGAAGTTCCATAACATTACAGGAGGTATCAGTCTCCAATGGAATGAAAACAAAACACAAAGGTAATCGGGGAATGTCGAACGTATAGACAGTGTCTAGGTTAGCCTAACTAAGCTAAACGAGTTCTCGGTTACCTAAATCACCGAAACTCTAACTATACGATCGACAGAGGAAAAAGAAATAATTATGCATATAATCACGTCTTCACAAGAATATGCCTAAATAGCAAATTAATTACGAGAATTAAATAAGGCTACTCAAAACTGGAAGTCGTTCCGCTAACTAAATAATGCATGCCTAAGAACGACAGCGCCCATGGCGCCTCCAGTAATGACCTAGCGCTAGAAACACAATAAATACTCAATATCATTGAGAAACAAGAGCTGAAACATATTCAAAGTAAAGACCCGATACTCAACTTTCCGAAGGCGGAAGAAGATGAAGAAAGCATAATAATAATCCTTTAACCGATCGAAATAAATTCGATCCCGGAAAATACCACCGAGCGAAATCGCTACAAATAAAGGAATGACCACTATTGTGGGAATGGTGCTGTTGTACTATCGATAGTTGTAGGGAACGGGGATGGCCTTTGAAGGGCCCCCCTTTTTATTTTTGCCACACCTCCTCGAACGTAAACTCTATCTGGGGTGCAGATTGCTATGAGGTGTGCCATTACGTCCATTACGTCCTTACACGATATCCCTTCTTAGAATGTTAAGGGATATTCGCTCCAGGAGTTAGAATTCTGGGCACCTTCGGTAAATTCTCTGGGATATATCACTGTAGTCACATATAACTTAGGAAGCTACTAATGAAGGAACTTCCATCAGGACGACATGGCTTGAGCCCAAATATATATATATATATATATATATATATATATATATATATATATATATATATATATATATATATATATATATATATATATATATATATATATATATATAAACTACAAAGAAAGTCCTCTGCAATGTAACAACATTTCTTTATGCTTAAGTAAAACATAGCTCTCTTTTTTTCATACTCTTTTGGTTTTGTATCAGCTGAAGTAAGGTCATTCTATTTCATTAACTAGTTCCTCGCCAGAGAAACTGAACACTCACACCCACTTTCCTCTGCCGTTCAAACAAATCTCATAGAATGTTACTTATCGACGCCATTACTATTGAACCATTATCATTTAACTACTATCAGTATTATGTAGCCCTTTTCTTAGGTTGCGTTTGATATCCACGTTTTAGCTAGAGTTCCCTCATGCGTTTACCTGCCTTTTCTTCAATTTATTATTTTCCAATCCAAACTTTTTAAGGAGACTTAGCAACCCAAGCATCTATATAAGTGTTCTAAAACAGAGCAGTTCAGTGGCGGCTGCTCATGACTGTCATAGACAATGTATATTGAAAATACACTAGCAGAATAATATAGGTACTGACCATGTATCTGCAATGTATGATTAGTGACCCATCTTTTCTCTACCCAAGCTAGTACTAGGGAGCACTAGGCAATGGCTGATGACGCCTATGCACCGTCTTTCCTACCTAATGTTGCCAAAAATGACTAGTCCCTCCAAGGATTTTGCTCTATGACAATACCGGAAAACCAGCTCTACTTCTTCCCTATGCGTAGTAGCCTAAACATCAAGATGATGACTCATCCAGACCGAGGTCATATTTGTTAATAGTACTTTACCATTTCAATTTTATGCACCATTTTGTCGAAGTGTAATTTCATCGTCAATCTTTATTTACTTTTACATTTCTAAGTGATGCAATTAAAACTGTGTTAGATTATTATTATTATTATTATTATTATTATTATTATTATTATTATTATTATTATTATTATTATTATTATTATTATTATTATTATTATTACATAACTCTGCACCCTAGCAATTATTCAGTTACATTCATATTGTGAACTTTAAATTCTATTTTCAACCATTACAAGTCACGAAATGTACGGGAGCCAATATTGATAGGAAATATTAAATTTACACTAGTCAGTATCTTTTTCAGTGAAATCATAGTTTTATAGAAAATACAATACTCAGTAACCACCATTAAATTTTACGTTGAACATGCGTCCTTCTTCAATTATGAGTAGGTCACATTCCCACAAACCACTAATTCTGTGCATTATTACGTCTCTGATATACAAGAAAAAGTCTTCTTATCTTCGACGCTTTGACCTTGACCTTCTTTGGAGTATTCATTGCTCCATCGGTTATCTTATAATGAAAATAACTTTTATAGAGGATTAAAAGTCATTCATGTATCCACTTACTAATTATTGCTATACAAGCATCCCTTGCATATTCATTACCATCAGTTACTACATGTACCGACAACCATTCAAGAATAAGCAATCAAAATTAACCAGGTGATTTTTCTTTTGGTCAATGAAGAAAGAATTATGAAAATAATACTCACTACGCCCTCCGGTCAAGGTCTCATAAAGAGAGAGAGAGAGAGAGAGAGAGAGAGAGAGAGAGAGAGAGAGAGAGAGAGAGAGAGAGAGAGAGAGAGAGAGAGAGAGAGAGAGAGAGAGCTCTGAAACGGCAGTTGAAACATGGAAAACATGCAGTGATCATACATTTGTGAACTTATAACAGACCATCCAGAATATAACGAAAGGAGACAACTGCTATATTCATCTTGATACAACAAACGGAAGATGGAGGGATGTCATATTATCAATTAAAAAAGATGCAACAAAAAGAGGTAATGAAATATATTTGTCTAAAGTTCTGTATTGGATATGAAAGTGAATGATGAATCATATGCTATCAAAAACATGAGTTAAACTATGAAATCGATAAAGAATGCTTTTATAATTTCCTTCAAATAATTCTTTACTTATTGTTGTCATCTTCGTGTTCTTTTCAGGGGTAAATTAATGGCAACGTTGCACAATGGTCTGGCCATTATTGCCAGAAACTTTAGAATGGAAGAAACTTTCCTTCTTACTGAGAGAATAAACAAACGTTGCGATATTGCATTACTTGAGCAGACCCTAACTTTAATAAAGAATTCTTAAAGGAAGTTTAGAATCGTATAATACTAGGACAGTTCATGAACATATTCATAGAGATCTGTTTGTCGTCTACTCACGGCACTTCCATAGTCCTTTCATTGATAAGAAAAAAAAAAATCCTTACATATTTGTTAGAGATTTTTTACTTATCCATAAAATGTGAATAAGATAAAAAAATCACCGGAATATGAATATTGTGTTAATTTGCCAGCGCAAGTTCAACATAGATGGTTGTGATTTATTGGAATGGACGATAGAACAAAACTGACATTTTCCTTCCATGTTTCATTCTATCTAAAGCAGTAATCCTAACATAACTCTACTGCATACCTAGAAAAAGTAGGAATACAATACAAAACGATTATGTTTTAAATTGCAACCACTCACAATTTCTAGTCAGTTAAATATTCATTCCAATGATATGTTGCTATAATAAATAGAAACGGCAATCAACAGGCAACTCAAGTAAAACGAAAAATAAATAAATAAAAGGGTTTATCTTTATTACAGAGGTGTTAATAAACATTTTCTTTTCGACATAACCGTTGAAAGTTATTAGCAATGTTTTATGGTATGTTAGTACTTTAATTAAACACTGGATTTCACTATGGAAGGAAGCGTTTTGTATGAGCAACGAGATAGCTTGAATGTAAGAGCATAGGCCATTGGAAATTCAATCTATTTTCATGAACTCATCTCATTCCCATTACGGTTTCCAAAATACAAACAGAATTGTTAATTATAACGCATTTGTGCCTAGATTACGGTAAATTCAATAAAAGGTTTTTTAAGTCGTCAAAGGTTTGCTCTGCGTTTTATTTGCATTATTAATGTGTCTATATGCGAGTTCCTCTGTATATTTAGTTATGATCTGATGGTCGATTGATTGTTGGTGATCCTTACGAGTTCTTTATTGTAATATGTTCTTTTTAAAGTTTTTGCACGAGTTTTTTTTTTTTTTTTTTTTTTTTTTTTTTTTTTTTTTTTTTTTTTTTAAATCTCGTGTATCGTAGGTAATTTGTGAGTAAACTGTGCTAAAATCTCGCAGAGTAAGTGGAAATAATAATAATAATAATAATAATAATAATAATAATAATAATAATAATAATAATAATAATAATAATAATAATAATAATATACTATATTTCAGTATCCACGAAATACAAGGGGAGTTCTCTAAATTAAGTGATTTAGTTAAATATGTTTAATACTAAAATTCACAGAAAATACAATATCAATTTTCCCCATTAAATAAAAGCAAAACTTCAAGATATTACAGTTTAAATGTAAAAAATGTATAAATGCATGAATATCCAACATAACCAGTAACGCACACATAAATAAACACATATATTCATGTAATAATAATAATAATAATAATAATAATAATAATAATAATAATAATAATAATAATAATAATAATAATAATAATAATAATAATAATAATAATAATATAATGATGATAAACCATATTTCAGTATCCACGAAATACAAGGAGAGTTCTTTAAATTAAGTGATTTAGTTAAATATATATAAACACTAAAATTCACAAAAATACAATGTCAATTTTCCCATTAAATAAAAGCAACACTTCAAGAATTTACAGTTTAATCATAAAAAAAATAATGGATAAATGCATGAATGTCCAACATAACCAGTACTGCACACATAAATAAACACATATATTCATGTAATAATAATAATAATAATAATAATAATAATAATAATAATATTAATGATAATAAACCATATTTCAGTATCCACGAAATACAAGGAGAGTTCTTTAAATTAAGTGATTTAGTTAAATATATATAAACACTAAAATTCACAAAAATACAATGTCAATTTTCCCATTAAATAAAAGCAACACTTCAAGAATTTACAGTTTAATCATAAAAAAATAATGGATAAATGCATGAATGTCCAACATAACCAGTACCACACTCATAAATAATGACACATATTCATGTAGCCTACAAACAATCTATACAGCGCCATATATATATATATATATATATATATATATATATATATATATATATATATATATATATATATATATATATATATATATATATATATATATATATATATATATATATATATATATATATATATATATATATATATATATATATATATATATATATATAGTACTCAAGTCATGAATGACTAATAATATATTCTTACGAAGTTGGTCTAGTTTAGAGTAAATACAATAGTTTATTCATAATTTTATTTATATTTTATTTGTGAATTGAAGAGATGTTACCCAGCCCATAAAATGAGTCGCTCTCATATAGATATAAGTATTTTATGTAAATTACGTAAGACTTCCGTAGTGAATTTCATTGTAATTCTTATTCAAGTTAGTATATGTACAT
>NC_090760.1:32187997-32192997 GCF_036898095.1 Palaemon carinicauda | reverse complement strand
ATTCTAAGCTCGGTCTCATTTGTTTATTCATTCCTTTTCTCACCTTTACTACACGTAAATCTTTTTATTCAGTTTTCTGGGTTTACATTTTTGTTCTACTTATTATTCATTTCCTCTATTAGATTGTATTTTTGGTTGCGAGTTTTAAACAGGAATTTATCGAACTCGCACAGAAAAGTAAAAAATAAATTATGTAAATGTGAGAAGTGAAATAAAATCTAAAATGACTTTTGGATTTTAACAAAAAACTTTATTACATCACTTGGTAGGTTCACATATTTGCATATTTCTGTGCACACTTTGGATGTGGAGTTTACCTCATCCTTTAAGGATTTGTCTCCCTGGTAACAATTAAACACTTTTTTTTTTTTCATTTTCTGCAGTGCTTTGAAAAAATCTACTGATGGTATGCAATCTAAATTCCAAAATAATTTTAGTGTTAAAGTTTTTTGTCGATAATCTACAATGTTTATTCTTCAATTAGTAATATAGTATTATATAGGGGTATTCAGTAGCTGAAACAAGTGTATACAGCAATGAGAGTTGGCCAGTGGCATGTTATTCTTCTGCAGGTAATTCTCATATCATCGATAATTCATGCCATATCCTTTAAGTTTGGCAAATCGTTTTCTTCATATATATGGATAATTGTTTGTGGTAAATGGATTCATACACTTGAATACTTGTTTTCCCCCTACACAAAGATTAACCTTTAAATATCTTTATTAAATATGTCAAAAATAAACCACAAGAATATTTTTCCAAAATGGAACCCAAAATTTTACGATTGCAGAGCATGAAATAGGTAAGTGTCCCAGAAACTCTGTGGGGCCTGTACGTTTTCTCTTTTACCTTACATTTTCACTTACGTTTTCAACATTTTTTCTGTGAGCTCCACTTCAGATGACGTCACAACATGCGCATGCGTACACCTTGTATTTTCTCGATCTTGAGTCCAACCACAGAAGATTGGCATTTAGACTTAGTGGATGTTCAGTTTACCACAGTGAATGAGACGATAGGAGACACCCCACACTTTTTACTTTATGGTTATCAGGAAAGTCTACCAAACCCTTTGTTAGATGACGCAAAACTTCCTAGGCACACTTACAATTACGAAGACTATGTAGCTTGGAAATTATGAAGAACATTCTAAACTATAAGACAGACGAGACAGTCTTAGAAAAGGGCAACAGATAAATTAGAAATACTACAGTGTAACCAGATTAAAGATATACCTAAAGGTATGTTCACACATATATATGAAGGTTAGTGTAAAAAAAGGAACATATGAAAAGGCGTCTGGCAAATACGAAGGGAGATTACAGATTTATATCATTATGTGAACATAGTTTAGAAGTGAAATATGCTCCTTGGAATCATTTAAAGTCCAAAAACAAATCCATAGTCTTTTCAAACTAAATAGGAAGTGGTATAAAAGCTCCCTTCTGATCCTACCCTTAGTGGCAGGTATCACTTGCGTAACCAACAAAAAAAGTGGTGCCTTATAAGAAGATCATGTAAAGGATGAATTATTGAATGATTTTGCTGTGGTAAAGGTTAATGTAAAATTACTGTTAGAACGTGAAGAGCATTTGAAAAGATAAAAGAACAGATACAAGAATGTATACTCACCCACAGTAATTCCACATTTACCAATATATTGAGCGATTTACAAGGAAAAATTGAGATCCTGAGGCCCCGCCGCTCAGAAAAAAAAATCTCTATTGCCTTTTGTAGGGAGTGCATTTAGAACTTTTCATGGTTTAACTGATCGTGTGGAACAAATAAAAAAATGGGAAAACAAAAGGGGAATTTAATTAATACATTGATAGAAACTAATAATGAGAATGTAGAAAACCTAAAAAAGGATGGAAGGATTTATTAATCAAGTTAATGTAAATATCTCCACCAAGATAGATGATTTGGAAAATTTATTTAAGGTATTTCATGAGGTGTAAATCAAGATAAGTGCTCATAGAGAGTCAGTGAATGGATTATTGAGTGGCCAAAAGGAATCCTCAGCCCTGCTATAATTTTCCCAAAAACTTTGAAGGAAATCCTAGATTGGTGTATAGTTAATAGTCACTAAGCCTTTGGCGGAGGAGGTTTTTTTGTACTATACCATATCAACTGTGAAAGTAATAAATTGACATTTATTGGTGTTGATTCCTTTTAAAGGTATAATGTAAGATTTATATATTATACATCCCTTTCCAGTTAAAATTGATAATGAAACAGTGGTATGGAATCACCCGAAAGCTAGTTTTACATTAAATACAAATAAATTGTTGATTCCTCTGGAAGAAGGTGAACTAGAAATTCTTTTCTGATAGTTGAAATAAATTCCATGTGTGATTATGTGCAATTGAAGCCACCATTGGGTAAGTTTCCATGTTCAAAGGGATTTTTTTTTTTTTTTTTTTTTAAACACAGTTAATGAAGTTTGTGTATTTGGACATTTTGATCTGCTATTTAAGGCATTACATTTAGTTAATGAGATTTTTGTTTATATCAGTCACACTAAGAATGCACAAGTTTATAGCATAATGAATGTAAAATTATTCATAATTCCTTGCATAGTTGTCATTACTGATTACGTATGTTATGTACCTAGTGTGTTTTTACATTTTGAATTTAATTAATCGTTCATTACTAAGAGCTATGAGTATAAGATAAAATGTTTTAGATTTGAACATTTGAATGTAATAGAAAATTCGGCGATGCAGCTTGAAAATGAGTAAATTACATATTAGACTGTGTTTAATATATTTCTTATCTTGTTCATTACATTGATAATATATAATGTTGTGAAGTATTTTCTTTTTAAGAAACTGGATAAAATAGATGAGTTACTGCTGGTTATTGCTGGAAAAACAGTAAAATGAAATTGCTGTATGTTATTGTGTATAGATTCCATAAGAATGCAAAGAGCTGGCCGAGTGGTGTCAGGAAATGAGTTATTTCTTATATATACTCATAATGAATGAGTTAGTAAATGTACGTAATTCATTATTTCATAAGTTTTATTCGTTCATTAGGAGATAGAGACACAAATGGATAGGGTTCATAATATAAAGAAAGAAATTAGTTTATTGAGAGACGAGAGAGTGATTGAGCTGTGGGTAGTCATATTGACTAAACCAGATGATGTTTGCATTTTTTTTTAGTCATAACAGCCGGCCTTTCTCGGGGAAGGTGCATACCAATATTATGACTATTAGCCACCCAAAAGCAGGTGACTTACGATAAAAAAGGAGCGGCCATTTTGTTAGGTGGACGTAGCTACACGTAGAGTGCTGGGTACAAAGAGAACCGCAAACAAGCAGGCGGCCTCCTCTTTCCCAAAACTAGGAAGTGATAAGGTCACGGTGAACATACGGTCTAACCCTCATCCCACTTCGTCGTCAGGCTCCCTCTGTCGATACGACGACACTTCCAACTTCAGGAAAGCAGTACACCTTGTAAGTAGAAAAGGATAAAACAATTCCACTTCCACTTCAGGTAGGCGGTACCCTTTGCCCCTTGTAATGTTGGAAAACAAGAGCCCTCTAGTATGTGATATTAGAGGGGAGTTCAACAAAAGACCATGACCATCTCGAGTCCGGCTATCCTGGCAGGGGCCCTACTCTCTGTGAAGGGCCAGAATTCGTGTTGTCTGACCATTAGATATTCTTTAGCAGAAAGTCTCTGGAAGTTGCACTACAATTTACACAAGAATGATTTGTAACTTCAGTAAGTGTAGGCTAGTAATTTTAACTCGGAAAGTTCATTTAGTGAAAGAGAAATCTGCATGGCGCATCTATACCCATACCATTGTATTGGGAGCATAAAGTAAATCATTTTAGTAAAACTAGCCCTGAAGAATTATTTCCCACAAATGGCCGGATCAATAATAATAATAATAATAATAATAATAATAATAATAATAATAATAATAATAATAATAATAATAATAATAATGATGATGATAAGAATGACAATAATGATAATGTAGATGATGATGACGATATAAATACACAATTTTGCTTTAGTGTTGATCCAGTAATTCAACCCCTAATCTTCCAAACAGAATCTTCCTAATTATTCAGTTTTTTTAGTAGGATACGGATTTTCAATAAATTCTGATCCTTATTTTTCTTATATACAAAAATTCTAACAGTTTCTTTGCTGAATTTCAACGTTTGTTGGCCATTAAACTAACCTTATTTTACTCAACCTATGTAGATAAATATTTTACTCACACCTAACTATGATTTTCTGTTTGACTAAGAAGTGAATTACTTAATCCTTTCTTGCAAGATACGTTTTGGTTCTTAATCCTTTGCCAAAGTCTTTTAATGATGTTTTCAAGCAATTTAGATTGTTGCCCGAATGTTTTGGGTTCTTCCTTATTTGTTTCTCTGTTTTTATGGTATTTATTAAACCCTTCTTAGATAATCCCTTTCTAATCTCTTCTCTATTTACTTTTCCTCTCCGAATTACGCATATCTTTATTGTATTTTCTATTGGCACTATTAGGCTTAAGATAAGTGTTCCACCTTTCTTCACCCCATATTTCCACCCCGCCCCCCTTTTTTTTTGCCATCAATATTGCCTTATTAAGAATTCCCTTCTGTTGACTATCGAACTTTGGAATTCTTTCCCTGTTTTATATATCCTGAATTTAATAAAATTTCTTCTTTCAGGAAGTAGCTTATCAAATAGCTATTTTGGTATTATTTATTTAGCTTTTATTTTCAATAGGATACTGCAAATATTTAACAAACCCATTTTTTATGAGTAATTACAGATGTTTGAGTAAGAACTTTTTTCTTGATTAACCTTGGACAAAGAAGTAACCTTCAAATCAATTGTGATAATTTCTTAGTTATCCTTAGATTTAGCGATCGTAAAAACTTTATACCAACATTGTCTCTGTAATGTTCTTAAAGCTACTTTGATTTCGGAAAAGTGATATGAAAGTCAAAATCATTTTCAAGTAAAACTAATCCATTCAA
>NC_090760.1:32152997-32177997 GCF_036898095.1 Palaemon carinicauda | reverse complement strand
ACACAAGTACTATCTGATACATTCAGAGATTGATAGTTGGGAGTAAAGCAAAACGCAATATCAGCATTGTTCCCCTTTTTTGAAGTTTGATTGATTTCAGATTTCAAAGCTAAATGTTTTAAACTGTGTTATCATCATGTCTATAAAGAATATATCAGGATTGACTCTCACACAACATGAAATAAATAAATAATAAATGTCAAACCTGTCAATAGTACCTTGGCAAAATGTTATTTGATTGACCTTAGTTCGGCTATCACAAAAATAGAAACGTTTTTGTCGTAATTAAATCATTGATTGTAGATAAATATATCCATAGTTTTAAACCTGGAAAATACACCTTGATTATATAGCACGGTTCAATCTGCCAAACATAATAAAGTTGAATAAAATAGATAGTTCAAAGTATGAATTACCATGTTCATATTTTACCTATGAATAAACCTTTTTTCTTAGAAATAACTATTTAAAGAAAAACTTTAAAATATCATTATACTTTATATTAGTTACTTCCTTTTCCCTCTGGATTCAGTTCCAAATAACATTTATTATAAAAAATTATCACATTGAGAGAGTTTTCTTCATCATTCGCTTCACATTTGCACAGTTCTGAGAATGGAAGAATTTTAATCTTACAGCTCTAATGACCATTACATTTACTTGCAGAGCAGCTACATCTAACAAGCTCCAGAACAGCTTGTACCAACCGTGTATCACACAATTGTACATAATTATTTTGTATATATTATGCTTGTATCTGCGCTCTTCCCTCGCACTAAAAAGAACCTGAATGATCATGTCTCCGGTTTCGCTCTGTATCATTGTCTGTCTCTCGAACAGGTTATGTCCTGTTGCCTTGAGGTTTTGTATATAAAGGAGAGTGTTCCTTAATAAACAACTCAGTTGATTGCATCCTGCCTTTGCGTTCACAACTCTCTCTTCGGCCCGTCACATTGGTGACCCCGGAAGTCGACTCGCTCCCACCGCCTTCCACCCCCACCCCCTTGCCCTTTCATCGTTGTACTATGGCGGACTCTACGGCAGTTGGTGCTGCGGCCGCTCCATTCAAACTTTCATCGTTTGCCAGCGGAGAAGCGTTTGCTTGGTTTCAGCGCGCAGAAGTCCAGTTTCGTATCAGGAGCGTGACTCGCTTAACCACCAGAGCGGATTATGTTCTCGCGGCAATACCCGAGGACACCTTCCCAGAAATATCCGACTGGCTTTGTGAATAAGAAGACACCCCAATAGCGTATGACGCCCTCAAAACATACCTTCTGCAGCAGTACTCGCCGTCACCAGCCGCCCGTATAGCAAAGCTTTTTCAGCTTTCGCAACAACCGTTGGGGGACCAAAGGGCTTCGCTTGCCCTCAGGGAAATGACCAGTATCGCTCGCTTTCAACCTGCCGCAGACGGCTCTCCTCGTGAGGTTAACCTACTTCGTGCCCTTTGGATACGTCGTTTACCCGAACCTGTACGCGCTGCCATGCCTGATGTCAATAGTTTACCCATAAAGGACTTGATGACCAAAGCCGACGCCCTTATGGACAGCCACTTCAAGACCTCTATCAACGCCTCCACCCCTGACGACGAAGATGTCTATTCAACGTCAACCGAAGCTGAAATGAATGCCGTAGGACATACACGCCTACCCCGTGACGTGCCGAAGCGGCGACAAAGCCGCCCACCACCCACCAATCGCTCGCGTCCCAACGAACGACTTCTACAGCCACTTACTACCTCCCATCCGCCGCAGTTTTGCTACTACCACTTCAGATTCAGGGCAACCACGAAGAAATGTGCCAAGGATTGTCAGTGGCCAAAAAACATGTAAGTTGGCCATCGCTTGTGGCGGTGGCCTCCCGAGTTTCTAATCTTTTCTTTTTACAGGATGCAGGAACGGGCGTGCGATTTTTGGTAGACACGGGTGCTTGTCGTTCTACTTTGCCCAGGAAACTCTTCAAGGCTCGACGTAGTCTGTCTACATCTGCTGACGTCCGCTTGGTAGCTGCCAACGGATCTGTGATACCCACCTACGGTTACGAGAACCTCACATTATCGTTCGGAAACAGTAAATTCAATTGGTGCGGATTTCCTCTCTCATTTCCACCTTCTGATCGATGTCGCCCACCGACGATTGGTCAACACAGACTCGTACTTGTCGACATCTCTTTAACCCGCCCCATCTAACCTCGCTCTCCACATCAGCGCACCCACGGATGCCTACGCCCACCTCCTCACGTCGTACCCGGAAGTTTTCCGTCCAGAACTTCGCCAAACGCCCACGGTTCTTGCCAAGCACGGTATTTATCACCATATCAAGACGACGGGATCCCCAGTCTTCGCAAAATTCAGACGTCTGGCACCGGAACGATTGGCAGCCGCCAAACAGACGTTCGCCGAAATGGAGGAAATGGGCCTTTGCCAAAAGGCCTCCAGCCCATGGTCCTCACCCTTACACATTGCTCTGAAGAAAGACGGCTCCCTCCGTCCGTGCGGGGATTACAGGCGCATGAACATGCAAACAGAACCGGATCACTACCCCCTCCCAAACATTGCTGACGTGACCTCCTACCTGCAAAAAGCGAAGATTTTCTCTACGCTCGACCTCCTGAAGGGGTATTATCAGGTGCCTATGAACCCAGAAGACATCCCCAAGACCGCCATCACCACTCCGTTTGGTACATACACCTTCAATTACTCCTGTTTTGGCCTTCGTAATGCTGGGGCAATGTTTCAACGTCTCATGGATGGCATCTTAGGGGATCTCCCTTTCTGTGTAGGTTATGTGGACGACATACTTGTGTTCTCCTCCTCAAAAGAGGAACACCTCCGTCACCTACGCATCGTGCTCGACCGCCTGCAACAAAACGGCCTTGTAGTCCGATACGACAAGTGTACCTTTGGCGCCAACGAAGTGTCGTTCTTAGGGCACCGTATCACTCCTGAAGGAGTCTATCCCCTCCCAGAGAAGGTAGCAGCCGTTCAGAACTTCCCCGCGCCCTCGACCGTCAAAGCTCTGCAGGAATTATTTGGCATGATCAACTAATATCACCGTTTTCTGCCAGCCATTGCCGCCACTCTTGCTCCCCTCTACGCCTCCTCAAGGGCAAGCCAAAGGACCTGAAGTGGGGTCCCCTTCAAGAAGCAGCCTTCTGCAATGCAAAGAAGGTCCTATCAACTGCTGCGGCTCTCACTTTTCCTATCCCACACGCCCCTCTCCTTCTCTCCACCGATGCCAGCGACGTTGCTATTGGTGCAGTACTCGAGCAGGTGGTCAAAGGCTCGCCCCGCCCATTGGCCTTCTTCAGCAGAAAACTGTCCAAGGCAGAATCGGGTTATTCTACCTTCGATCGAGAATTGCTGGCGGAGCACTTGGCTGTCCGTCACTTTCGCCATTTCTTAGAAGGTACGCCCTTCGTCATTCGCACAGACCACATGCCTCTGGTGCACGCCTTCACTCGACAGTTTGACGCCTGGTCCGCCCGTCAACGCCGACATCTCTCCGCCGTGGCTCAATACAATTGCACCCTCCAATACGTCCCTGGGAAAATGAATCCCGTTGCCGATGCCCTGTCAAGAAACACGTCGGCTGCCGTTCAACTGGGATTGGATTACAACGCCCTGGCTGAGGCTCAATGACAGGATCCAGAGTATCAAGCTTTTAGGACATCCTGCACGTCCCTCCGTTGGGAAGACTTTCCCCTCGAAGACTCCAACACCACCCTCCTCTGTGACGTCAGTACTGGTGGATCGCGACCTTGGATTCCTGCTCCCATGCGCCGACAGGTGTTTGATTTCATTCACGGCCTTTCACATCCCTCGTGCCGTTCTACTGCACAGCTGCTGAAGGGAAAGTTCATGTGGCACGGCATTTCTAAGGATGCTAAGGATTGGGTCCGCGCCTGTACTTCTTGCCAAACTTCCAAAGTACATCGACACACGGATTCAGGCGTGGGCACCTTTCCTTAACCTCAGCGTCGTTTCGCACACATTCATGTCGACGTTGTAGGCCCCCTACCCACATCACAAGGACATCGTTACCTGTTTACCGTCATCGACCGCTCCACTTGTTGGCCTGAAGCCATTCCCATGGAAACTGCAACGTCCACCTCATGTACATCTGCCTTACTCTCTGGATGGATTTCAAGATTCTTTATCCCTGAGCATATTACTTCTGTCAGGGGAACCACTTTCACATCTCAATTGTGGA
This sequence comes from Palaemon carinicauda, assembly GCF_036898095.1. Taxonomy (NCBI): domain Eukaryota; kingdom Metazoa; phylum Arthropoda; class Malacostraca; order Decapoda; family Palaemonidae; genus Palaemon; species Palaemon carinicauda. Next base: position 32,173,786 of record NC_090760.1, on the reverse strand, counting down.
CGTCATTAGCGAATCTCCTGGGCATCACCCTACATCAGACAACGGCCTACAACCCCGCTGCCAATGGAATGGTTGAACGTTTTCATCGCACCCTCAAAGCAGCTTTGATGTCCCACTGCAAGGATTGCAACTGGTTTACTCAGCTTCCCTGGGTCCTCCTGGGACTAAGGACCACTCCTAAAGATGCCCTCGACGTCTCGGCAGCCGAAATGGTGTATGGCGACCCGTTGGTCGTCCCTGCCGAATTTTTTCCTTCTACAACCTCCTCCAACGATCTCCAGCGCATACGTCACGTCGTGGGAAAATTTACTCCGTGCAGCCAGACTTACAACCCCCAGCGAAGCATCACATACCAAAGGACTTGCACTCTGCAACGCACGTTTTTCTGCGCAACGACACTAGAAAGCCACCACTATCGCCCCCTTACACGGGCCCTTTCCTTGTGATCCGACGCAGTCCGAAAGCATTCCTACTAAACATTCGGGGCAAAGAAGACTGGGTCTCCATTGATCGTCTAAAACCTGCTTAACTTCTGCCAGATGACCCGCCTACAGTTCGCCTCTCCCGATCTGGGCGCCCTATTTAACATGTACAGTATGTCATTTTTAGGGGGGGAGCCATGTACCAACCGTGTGTCACACAATTGTACATAATTATTTTGTATATATTATGCTTGTATCTGCGCTCTTCCCTCGCACTAAAAAGAACCTGAATGATCATGTCTCCGGTTTTGCTCTGCAACATTGTCTGTCTCTCGAACAGGTTATGTCCTGTTGCCTTGAGGTTTTGTATATAAAGGAGAGTGTTCCTTAATAAACAACTCAGTTGATTGCATCCTGCCTTTGAGTTTTCAACCCTCTCTTCGGCCCGTCACAAGCTACAGGAGCTGGTGCCTTTTGTGAGAAGTAGGGAGTATATGTACCATCATCTCTCTAGTCCATTCATATTTGGTTAGATCTAAAATTGTTGGAAGAGCCACAATGTCTTGCCTCCAACTATTATCCTGTAAATGATCCCTGTTAATAAGTTAAATAATAGTACCCTGAGTTAGTGACAGTTTATCCAAACCTTCCACATTCAAGGTGCGAAACATGTACCACCTATGTTCCTTACCTGCAGTAAGATTTGAGTGAAATAGCTGACATATGAAAGATCCACAACAATGCAAAACACTCCGTGAACGCTTTGGACTACCACCAAGCTTTATCAATGTCTTGATTATTGTGCCATTGACATTCATAAATGCACTGAAGCAGGTTAGTTGTCCTTTTCCAAATATGTGGCCTGTGGTGTCACATCCACTATTAGCATGACAGCCAGGCAGTGCTGCAATCTAGTTTGAACCGTCAGCATCATTGATGACATTAGGCTTCACCTGCCTTCTAATGTCGCCAGTTTCCATTATCACGATGGCCTCTTTGTTCAGACGCAGAAATCTTTGTAAGGCAAGAGCCAATACCCCAGTGTCTGAGCAGTGGATATGTGGGGTATTAACGGCTCTTATTGCAGTAGCATTGAGTATTAATAACGTGTCTACTTCTCCCCAAGTTAGATTTGTATCATGGATGAACTAGAAGATAGGACATATATGTGTGTATGAATGTCAAAGAAATGCTGCAATTTCTTATTATATTTTGTGCCAAATAAAGAATTAATTGCAGTTTTGTGTCCTTGTCATTCAGAAATGTTCTGTGGTCCGGTATCCAAGTATTGTCACGTACATTTGCAACTCATATTTTTGGTTTTGCTAAATGTACGTAGTTGTTTAGTATGATCTTTTAGCGGATTCTCTGAAGAATAATCACCAGCCACCCGTTGAGATATAGATACACAGAATAGTGTGGCCTATAATTTCCACATTCCCCTCTTGTCCTCATACACTCGATAACACTGAGATTACCAAAAAATTCTTCTTCTTAACCCAAGGGGTTACCTACTGCACTGTAATTGTTCAGTGGTTACTTTTCTCTAGGTAAGGATAGAAGAGACTGTTTATCTAAGGTACGTAGCTCCTCTAAGAGAGAAATGCTCCAAAACTAATCCATTGTTCTCTGGGCTTGGATAGTACCATAGCCTGTGTACCATGGTCTTTCACTGCCTTGGTAGAGTTGTCTTGCTTGGAGGTACGCTCGGGTACACTATTCAATCTCATTTCTCTTCCCCCTTTTCTAAAATGTTTATAGTTTATATATGAAAGTTATTTTAATGTCGTTACTGTTCTTAAAATATTTTGTTTGCATTGCTTATCACTTTTCTTGTAGTTTATGTAATTCCTTATTTCCTTTCCTCACCGGGGTGTTTTCCTTGTTGGGGCTCTTAGGATTATAACATCCTGCTTTTCCAAGTTAGGTTGTAGCTTAGCAAATAATAATAATAATAAAAAAGATAATAATAATAATAATAATAATAATAATAATAATAATAATAATAATAATAATAATAATAATAATAATAATAATGCAAGCTTCTTGCAACCTTGTGTATTAGCCTTCTGGGCATGTTATCAAACAAGATGGACTCATTCTCTTCTGAATGCAATTTGAGTCCCAGGATATGCAAAGTCCTAGGGGAAGAGAAGCATCAGCCTTCATCAGCGTGCTATTAATATCTGCTAACTCATAGATCCAAATCACTTCCTCCAAAACCTGGTCTTTTGATGACTTATAGCAATGAAGAAGAGATGCATAAACATAGAATTGGAGGCTTTTAGGGTAATTTCTTCAGAACCTGTTTTCAGCTTTACTTTTTTGCAAACATCGCTCCAAGTTTTAAACATGATATGAGACATTTTTACCCCACATATCTTACTCAGCATTCAGTCTGTCCTGAACAAAATGTAAAACTGGCCTTTCACAACGGTCTTTTGTGTTTTAAATTTTACAGCATTATCAGCCGATTTCTATAGGGTCAATCTTTTTGGTGAATATTTCTAGCTCAATCTCTTATATACAATGTTTTCATTTACAGTCTTTTCCTCTATATCCTCCCTGACGCAGTTCTTTCACCTATGCTTTGGTCTTCACCTCCGTCGCCTTCTAGAAACCTCCATCTCTCTCACCATGAAGTCAATATACTCCTCCTCCCGCCTCATCATATGTCCATAGCATCTCAATCTTACTTCCTGCGCCTTTTTTGAAGCTTCTGTAACCCCTGTCGTACCTCTGATAAATTAATTTCTCCCTCTATCCTCCTTTGTCACTCAACACATTCACCGCACCATCCTCATCTGTGCTGCATTTAATCGTTGGTGCCTACACTGTAAAAAATTTGCCGTACAAATACGGTAAAATTCCAGGAATAAATGACGCCAGGCATTTGCCATTACAAATTCGGTTATATTGACATAGAGGATGATAGAAATTCCGGTCCCCTGTATTTTACGGCCGAGAACAGTATGTTTTTTACGGAGAATTTCCGATTAAAATTACGATTTTTCAACAGTGTAGTTATACTAAAAATTTCAAGAAATATATGTTATTTGGTGAACACTATTTTATATCTTGCAAACATTTATCTACTTACATAATTTCTTAATTTACTTCTTCATAACGGAAAGTAAAAATCATACAAGACAAAATGAAATAGAATATGAAATATATTTAGCTAGATAAGACGTGTTGGATATAGTGTCATGACACTTGTCAGCTATCTTGGATTTGGTCAGTAACAGGAGTCAGAAAAATTGGAAACAGCTTGTTTTGAGTTCCTTATGTCATAGATACTTGAAAAAGTACAAGTTTCGAGTTTCTGTAGGAAAGCTCAAAGGAGTACAATTCCCTACGTAAGAACATGTACTACAAAAGGATGAAAATCAAAAAAACTTTCATAAGTTAATATTTAAGATTTTGTACTATTCAGATAGTAACGACACATACATTTGCTTCTTAAGAACATTGAGTAATATACTGTGATTTTCAGAGAGGAAGACAAATCCTTATTTAAATAGTGCTTGGTAACCTTTTCAAACAAGTTAGATGGGAAGCAATTGCTGACAAAATATGAATTTAGATATTCAATTTCCTCGTGGGATGTATAGATTAAAAGCTCTAAAAAGTAGTGTTTTACAAGAGTTAGCTTCATACTCATATGGATAATGACTAAACAATTTTAATTGGAGTCCGATAAAACATTTATAACTGTCGTATTAATCTATATATCACAACAGGAAATTGAAATGTCTAAGATTAAATAATGATCATCATGTTGTAGGTCTAACGTTAACAAAACAATTAGGTGAAATGAGTTTGTGTATTTTAAAACTAAGTGGCATACTGTCTATTTCTAATAAGAACAAACGTATTATCGAAAAACGTCTATAAAATAAGGTCTTAAAAGCTAGAGGTCATAATCAATTTATCAAGGTAAGCATATTAGCAAAGGTTGAAACTACGAAGGAAACTTATTTGTGAACTTTGTTAGAAAAAAAAAAAAAAAAAAAACTCAAGTAGATTTTTAAGTTCGTGAAATATAGACATTATGCTGGGAAACAGTCTAGTTAGGGTAATGTCTATTGTATATGAAAAAGGGGATATACGTAAATAAAGAAGTAACATCAAAACAGGTGATCTCAAATATTATTGCACGAAATTTCAAAAGCATAGAAGTATTGGTAATATGGTTGTCCACTTTCGATCCATCAAATGAGAAGAAGAGACAATTACATTGAATTTTAATATACTGAAGTTGAGCTGAAATTTGCAATATCGAATTGTAGTTCATTGGCCCTTGGTAAAGACGATATAAATCTTGATATGATAAGAAATCTAGCCCCATTAGCAATTGTCTATCAACTAGAATTTTATAATCATCTTTGAACTAAACATATGTTTTGAAAGCCATTGAAACATGCAACAGTTATATCAATAGCGAAGCCAGGAAAAGGAACCAGTAATCCAAACAATTTAGACAAAGTTCACTGACTAGTTGCATTTGCAAATTACTAGAAAAAAAAAATCTATATTATTGACAGCATTTGGGCTTACGTCATAATAACACATTATCAGTTTTGCAATTTGGCTCACAAAGTGGATAATTGTACTCCAAGAAGTTCTGAATGAAAGGAAATCACAGTAGCTATATTTATTTTCATATTATGAAGGCATATGATACTATTTAGAGGTATTCATTACTAAAATCCTAACATCATAATGGTTTTTGACGACACCTTTCTCTTTTTTTTATTTGAAATCTTATTGGTGGAAGAACATTCTAAACTCCTGAAAATAATGTTTATTTTAATCTTAAAAACTTATCTGTCGCGTACACAGTATTACAGCCATCTTTAGCAAAACGTAATTTATGTAAGAACTACTTCAACATGACAAGGACTCTATCTAAGAATCTTTTTAACATTCACAATATTCTAAAATATTCATACAATACTCAGTTTTCACCCATCAATAGTAACTTACAGAAATTCGTCGTAATGTTATACCATCCTTCGGATGATGATAAAGCTTCTGCACAAAATTTTGAAGGATTTTCCAGGACATTGTTTCAAATATAAAAGACAATAATCAGATGCACAGCATCTGATGGTATTCGATGTCTCTGTCTTAACCTTACGATAGATGAGAACAGTCTCTCCTGAAGTCATTCATGTAATTCTCTATTTATATCTCCTGTGAACTTGTTCTCGAAAGTTCATGGCTAAACTACATCATACAATGCACGTCAAGAGGCATTGACATTATCGAGAATTTACTAGAAACTCTAGTTCTAGAATACAACGATACCTTTCATATACAAGTCATTACAATGTTTCAGTCAAATCATTGACATTTATTATGTCGAAATAAAACTTCTTACAAATCCTATAACATATTATTAGATAGATTTAATCTACATATAACAAATCTCCCTGCCTAGAGAAAATTTGGAGGTCATTAACCAACAACTTTTCACAAAATACAAACCAAATACCTTATCATACATGATTACAAATATAATGGATTAAATAAACTGAAAATAAATACAATTTGTAATACACAATTCAAGGGAGAATTTCTGAGCTTCTGGAAAGTGGATAAAAAAAAAAAAGAAAAAAAAAAATCAACGCGAAAGTATCTCCTCAACAGGCATTAAAATTTCCAAAGAATGTTTATCCCATGCTTCTTTTCACCCAGAGTCTAACATCAGCTTTAAGGATATGAGTAAATAATTCATCAAATGCAGTGATGGATTTCAGTGGGGATTTCTGATAAGTTTGATTGGACTTCTTAATAGCTTGACTCACCGGACAAGTATGTGCGAGTGGGCTGTTAGCGTTGTATAAATCTGCCAGCAAAAGAATTCCCTCCATATGCATTTTTTTTTTTTTTTTTTTTTTTTTTTTTTTTTTTTTTTGTCGAAAAGTACTATATTTTTTTCCGTGATAGTCACCTACCTTTATCCGCATTATCCACGAGTATTTTCTTCTAGAGATTTTTTAAAATGATAAAGTTAGGCGACATTTAGGATATAGAAATATAATAAATTAGCCTATTTATTTTAGTAGCCAGATTAAAGAATGGAATCACATAAATACCCATGTATATCTTTATCAGATATTAGCATTATGTGATTTTTTTTAATCAAATGAAGGTTTTGTAGCTCAGACTTTTAAAAAATTCATAATGATAAAGGGTTTTGATTTGGGAAAATACTAATAATCATAGTTGAAGCATTAAAGTATTCAGGGAAATTGAATGGTATTCGTGAAAATACTGAAGTTTTACATCAAATGTTAAAAATAGATGGGATCTTGATACACTGTTTAAGGATATCTTTCACACAATGGAATAATTGATACTTAGTATTCCACATTAATCTAGACATACATAAATGTTCAATCCATCCTGATAATATCAATCGTTTATGTTATAATAAATCTACCGAGGATATTTATATATTAATTTTAGGGGAAGTTCAAATTGTACACAACTTTCATTAGAATAAAAATATTTTTCAGAACAATACAATAAAAAAAAAAAGATCTATCAAAAGATTTAATGAATTTTATTCAACTGGAAAACGTTCTGGTATACAAACATGTAGGCACCGTCTAAGAATTGACACTATTATGATTCTCTAAAAAAAGATAATAATAAAGTCTGTCTACATATATTATATTGTGAGACAATCAGTTATGATCAATACTACACATTGATTATGGTAAAATGTATTTTAAAATTTTTTTTTAAATGTTCAGTTCTGGACAGATCCAGCGGGTCCAGTTTTTCGAGCAAGATGAGTTTGTTACATGATTTGTTTTTATTAACCGTAAAAACAAAGGAAAATTGAGGTTAGGGTAGTTTTCATGCACTGATAATATAGGGTTGTTCCCACGAATGTTGCTACCGATATCGAAGGCACCAGTCACCCGTTGAGATACTACCGCTAGAGAGTTATTGGATCCTTTGACTAGCCAGACAGCAATACATTGGCTCCTTCTCTCTGGTTACGGTTTACTTTCCCTCTGCCTACAGATGCACCAAATAGTCTGGCCTTTTCTTTACATATTCTCCTCTGTCTTCATATACCTGACAACACTGAGAATACCAAACAATTCGTCTTCATCCAAGGGGTTAATTACTGCACTCTAAGTGCTCAGTGGCCACTTTCCTCTTGGTATGGGTAAAAGAGAATCTTTAGCTATGGTAAGGGGCTCTTCTAGAAGGACACTCAGAAATTAAACAATTGTTCTCTACTCTTGGGTAGTGCCATAGCCTTTGTACGATGGTCTTCCACTATATTGGGTTAGAGTTATCTTTGTTGAGGGTACACTCGGGCACACTATTCTATATAATTTCTCTCCTTCTTGTTTTGTTAATGTTTTATTCTTTATATAGAAAATATCTATATTAATGTTACCATTGTTCTTGAAATATTTCATTTTTCCTTGTTTCCTTTCCTCACTGGGCTATTTTCCTTATTGGAGCCCCTTTAATTATAGCATCCTGCTTTTCTAACTATGGTTGTAGCCTAGTAAGTAAGTAAGTAATAATAATAATAATAATAATAATAATAATAATAATAATAACAACAATAACAACAACAATAATAATGATAATGAAAATAATAATAATAATAATAATAATAATAATAATAATAATAATAATAATAATAATAATAATAATAATAAAAACCGAATTATGCATTACATAGTACAGAATTATCTAATGGCATACCCTAATCAGATCTTGTAGTTTATCACATACCAGATTTTGTAAATTTTCCAAAATAGCTTATTAATTTATCTCGAAAATGATTAATAAGAAACTCTCTCTCTCTCTCTCTCTCTCTCTCTCTCTCTCTCTCTCTCTATCTATCTATATGTATATATATATATATATATATATATCATATATATATATATATATATATACATATATAGATATATATATATATATATATATATATAAATATATATATATATATATATATAGATAGATATATATATATAATATATATATATACATATATTTATATATATTTCATTATATAATTGCTGAACTCATGAAACTTCTTGTTCTCACATATCTATTATTTTTGTGGCTATTATCATTAAAAATAACAATATCATCATCATTATCATGAATAAGCATTTACTAACCACGTCCAGCAAGTGGATTAATAAGAAAAGTTCTATACTTTACAAAAAAATATTTAGTCAAAATAAAAGGTCAGCAAGATATGCCACGAGAACCAATAGTCTGTGAAGGTGTGCAGTGCTTCTGGCCAATCAAAAGGCGCCCGACTTATCACACACTCAGATATAACGCCTCAAACCATCACCCATCAAAGATCAGATCTCTAAAGATATGGATGGCGGAGATGATGGGCAACAATATGAAGAATTATGGCATTGCACAATATTGGACTTTACTCACGAGTTGTAGCTTGTCTTGCCATATCACGGTCAACTATGAACAAATGGACAAGCACATGGGCCGTGACTGTAATCAGTCGGAAATATAATGATTTCGTCTCCCTGTTTTATTGTATTGCTATAATTAGAGCACAATGTTAATATCCATATAATGATTTGAATGAAATTCCCATCTCATCCTATTTTATAATTCACAAAGAAATCCTAAGATGATGGTAGTTCGCCTAAGTTATCAACTCTAGATTTTACATTTTAATTCCTGAAATTTCATACAGTATCCTACATGTTGATGTCAAAAACTAGCTTCAATCAAGATTGTACAGTTGAACAAAAATGTGAAGATACATAAAACATACCTAAAAGATGTATGAAAATTGACCTGAAGTTGATGTATGTACTCACATACATATATGCACAAACATCTACACACACACACACACACACATATATATATATATATATATATATATATATATCTATATACCAAGGAACTTCCCCCAATTTTGGGGGGTAGCCGACACCAACAATGAAACAAAACAAAAAGGGGACCTCTACTCTCTATGTTCCTTCAGCCTAATCAGGGACTCAACCGAGTTCAGCTGGTACTGCTAGGGTGCCACAGCCCAACCTCCCACATTTCCACCACAGATGAAGCTTCATAATGCTGACTCCCCTACTGCTGCTACCTCCGCGGTCATCTAAGGCCCCGGAGGAAGCAGCAGGGCCTACTGGAACTGCGTCACAATCGCTCGCCATTCATTCCTATTTCTAGCACGCTCTCTTGCCTCTCTCACATCTATCCTCCTATCACCCAGAGCTTTCTTCACACCATCCATCCACCCAAACTTTGGCCTTCCTCTTGTACTTCTCCCATCAACTCTTGCATTCATCACCTTCTTTAGCAGACAACCATTTTCCATTCTCTCAACATGGCCAAACCACCTCAACACATTCATATCCACTCTAGCCGCTAACTCATTTCTTACACCCGTTCTCTCCCTCACCACTTCGTTCCTAACCCTATCTACTCGAGATACACCAGCCATACTCCTCAGACACTTCATCTCAAACACATTCAATTTCTGTCTCTCCATCACTTTCATTCCCCACGACTCCGATCCATACATCACAGTTGGTACAATCACTTTCTCATATAGAACTCTCTTTACATTCATGCCCAACCCTCTATTTTTTACTACTCCCTTAACTGCCCCCAACACTTTGCAACCTTCATTCACTCTCTGACGTACATCTGCTTCCACTCCACCATTTGCTGCAACAATAGACCCCAAGTACTTAAACTGATCCACCTCCTCAAGTAACTCTCCATTCAACATGACATTCAACCTTGCACCACCTTCCCTTCTCGTACATCTCATAACCTTACTCTTACCCACATTAACTCTCAACTTCCTTCTCTCACACACCCTTCCAAATTCTGTCACTAGTCGGTCAAGCTTCTCTTCTGTGTCTGCTACCAGTACAGTATCATCCGCAAACAACAACTGATTTACCTCCCATTCATGGTCATTCTCGCCTACCAGTTTTAATCCTCGTCCAAGCACTCGAGCATTCACCTCTCTCACCACTCCATCAACATACAAGTTAAACAACCACGGCGACATCACACATCCCTGTCTCAGCCCCACTCTCACCGGAAACCAATCACTCACTTCATTTCCTATTCTAACACATGCTTTACTACCTTTGTATAAACTTTTCACTGCTTGCAACAACCTTCCACCAACTCCATATAACCTCATCACATCCCACATTGCTTCCCTATCAACTCTATCATATGCTTTCTCCAGATCCATAAACGCAACATACACCTCCTTACCTTTTGCTAAATATTTCTCGCATATCTGCCTAACTGTAAAAATCTGATTCATACAACCCCTACCTCTTCTAAAACCACCCTGTACTTCCAAGATTGCATTCTCTGTTTTATCCTTAATCCTATTAATCAGTACTCTACCATACACTTTTCCAACTACACTCAACAAACTAATACCTCTTGAATTACAACACTCATGCACATCTCCCTTACCCTTACATAGTGGTACAATACATGCACAAACCCAATCTACTGGTACCATTGACAACACAAAACACATATTAAACAATCTCACCAACCATTCAAGTACAGTCACACCCCCTTCCTTCAACATCTCAGCTTTCACACCGTCCATACCAGATGCTTTTCCTACTCTCGTTTCATCTAGTGCTCTCCTCACTTCCTCTATTGTTATCTCTCTCTCATTCTCATCTCCCATCACTGGCACCTCAACACCTGGAACAGCAATTATATCTGCCTCCCTATTATCCTCAACATTCAGCAAACTTTCAAAATATTCCGCCCACCTTTTCCTTGCCTCCTCTCCTTTTAACAACCTTCCATTTCCATCTTTCACTGTCTCTTCACTTCTTTCCAAAACTTCTTCTTATTCTCTTCATATTACTGACCCAATCCCTGACCCCACCTCAGGTCAGCTGCCCTCTTTGCCTCACGTACCTTGCGCTTTACTTCCACCTTTTTCTCTATATTTTTCATACTTCTCTATACTATTACTCTGCAGCCATTCTTCAAAAGCCCTCTTTTTCTCTTCCACTTTCACCTTCACTCCTTCATTCCACCATTCACTGCCCTTCCTCATGCTGCCTCCAACAACCTTCTTGCCACATACATCACTTGCAATCCCAACAAAATTTTCTTTTACTAACTTCCATTCCTCCTCTAAATTACCAGTTTCTCTTACTCTCACCTCATCATATGCCATTTTCAACCTTTCCTGATATTTACTTTTTACCCCCGGTTTTATTAGCTCTTCAATCCTCACTACCTCCCTTTTACATCCACCTACTCTATTCCCCCACTCTTTTGCTACAACTAATTTTCCTTCCACCAAGGAATATATATGTATATATATATATACATATACTGTATATATGGGTATATATATACCGTATTTCCCGTGTCATAAGACGCACCTTTTTTCACGAAAAGTGCCCTCCAAAATCACCCTGTGTCTTAACGCTTAAGAAAAAGTTGTATAAGGGAGTTTGACACCCTTCAAATACCCAACTATTGACATACAAGCACTCAAACTCACGAGAGATAGAATATAATCCTACAATTATCATTAATATGTAATAAATTCATTTATTTTTATATTGCATATCCTTCAATGAAATACAGTATAAATTTTTTTTTTTTTTTTTTGTAATCAGCTGATGACTTGCTAACCCTCTGCTACAAGAAAACATGCCAACTAATAGTCTCATAGCAGAAGACGCTATGACAGAGTTGTTTATGATGTATATATCTATATTCTCATATTTTGTTTACATTTTGTAATAAAGCAATATATTGATAATGACTTTGTTGCCTGAGTTACGAAATAATACAAACAGACAGTTGGAGAAAAATTATGTTTGTTGAGTGCAGTATTACCAAGTTAGCAGAAAAGTAACTAGACCTAGAAACACATAAACAGTAACAAAATTATTCCACCTAAAAGAATGTCTAGATTTCTTTAATCAATAAATACATTCTGTGTGAAAATTTATAGGCTGTACGAGGAATTTTGGAATTAGTACTAGAATTTTAAATCTTTAACAAAATTTTATACACCTTTGGCAACACTGCTTTGATGTAAACAACACTTGAAACACCAAACACTGACTAAACGTGTAGATGTTGTGGAAACTATGACAACTTTAGAGGTTTCTTATATGAATATGTAATAGAATTGGGATAATCGGCCTATAGCTAATTAATATTAACTTAAACATTTCATAATTCACCCAAAATAAGAAAAGTTACGGTGCAAGACAGTAATCACGCTAGTCTCCGACAAGGGGTTTGTACTGAGATGTTTTTAAAATCCTAAATTTTTTTTTCTGGAACTGCCTTGCTAATTCAAGGGTGCGTCTTACCACTTGTATCGTCTTATAACACGGGATATACGGTATATATATATATATATATATATATATATATTAATAACAAATTCGCCATGCCTTTGGACCTAAGACCGAGTGGGAAATTCCTTTGGATATATATACTTCAGCACGGGCAGAATTATTTATTATTAAAGGAATTTCCCACTGGCTCTGATATTCTGTGGTACAACAAATTTGAAATTTCATTCTACTTGTGCTGTTTATATTTATATATATATATATATATATATATGTGTGTGTGTGTGTGTGTGTGTGAGTATATATATATATATATATATATATGATCTTACAAATAAATACTTCTAAAATAATTTCCCCCCAAACTAAAGTATTGTAATAAAATGAGAGTTCTCGGACCACATGATAGCGCCCATCGGTTCCATCACTGACACAGTGAAAAAAAAAAAAATAATATTTGACGCTCTCAAAAATATTAACCTTTGTGGCCAATTAATAGGATAATTTCAAACACTAATATCAGTGACTATAATAAGAGAAATGGTAATCATAAAGCCTGACAAACATTATTATTCAATGTATAAATGCATTGGTGTTTATATATATATATATATATATATATATACATATATATATATATAAATATATATATATCTATTTATATACACCTTATATATATATATATATATATATATAACGGATTTTGAGCGAAGCGAAAAATCTATTTTTGGGTGAGATAGCCATGTCGTCCTGATGGAAGTTCCTATAGGGTAGCTTCCTAGGGTATATTACAACTACGGCGATATTCCCAGAGAATTTACCTTAAGGTACCAGAATTCTAACTCCTGGAGCGAGTATCCCTCGTGAAAGGGATATCGCGACATATCAGAGGACGTATTCTAGACACGTCACATGGCAATCTACTACCTAAATAGAGATTCGTCTCGTAAGAGGGAGATTGACGAGATACGAATTCGGGAAGAAAAAGGGGGGAGCCGCTCCCAAGGCCTCCCAATCCCCCGATTCGTATGCGTGCCTGGCGCCAATCCTGGCGCCATCTGTATTCCTTGTAGCGTACACGAGGTGCTACAGATACTGTATGTAGGGAGGGGTCCTACAGTCCTTTCTTAGAAAGGCAAGGGCGGGTCCATCAGGACGACATGGCTATCTCACCCAAAAATAGATTTTTCGCTTCGCTCAAAATCCGTTTTTTGGGCTCAAGCCATGTCGTCCTGATGGAAGTGTACCAGAGCATTACTGTATCTGTGGATTCTCAGAACGTGCCGTACTCCCCGGAGATATTTATTCCTGGTCGACTAGACCTAGAGACCTAAGATGTTACCGTTATACATCTTTTCAACTAACTATAAACTATGTTAGAGCTTCCTGCCCCCTACAGGGAAGAGTCCTACTAGACTCTGGAAAGTCTCGAAGAGTACATATATCTATGTATGAATCTCAGGCAAGCTAATATAGTGGCCTCGCCCTATATTAGGTAAAGCATAGTTTGTATAGAACTACTGCGTCAATATATTGACCAGTCATCCGCACAATACTTGTATTGGACAAAGGTTTATATCCGCATAGGAAGAAACTAATAAAACCGCCCCTCGTCCCTTTATGGGACGGAGTCCTCCCATTAGGGGACTTACATAAACCAATGCAAACATAGCTTGCAAAACAGAACAATCTATCAGAATTATCCCAGATAAGATACATAGAATTAAATGCTCAATTATACCAATAAATTGACACAGGTGAAAGAGACGCAAGGTTCTCAAGAACAAGTTTATTGACAGTTAATAAACAGACAGGTTAACAACAAATATATATATTTATATAAAAGGGGATAACCAAAACTTTAAGCATAAGTATGATAGTAAACAGAACTTGTTTATCTGAAAGAAAAACCATTAAACACCACTTTAATGAGATACCAAGGTATCAAGTCATAAAAAATCTGTATTACAAATCAATCACATTAGCGTTAGAAACGCTTGGCACACATGTCTGAACTTATGCGAGGTTCACCTTTGAAGGAAGGAACAGTCTATATGAGCACTTGGTGCCCTCATTTTAGTTTGTAGTACAGTATGTACCTACACACTCACCCTGGACTTAATCGTCCCAATTAAGATCACTGTTCCTCGCAGAGTTAAACAGTAGGGTTAACTACACGACCCACTGCTACCACAGATCTCTTAAGTTCCTCTACTTGCTTCGCATAGTGGCGAAAGAACACCCTGGAAGATTTCCAGCCCGTGTATGAACGGAGATGTTCAAAATCCATACAATTAAAGAAATTTAGGGATGAGGCAACTTTCCTCGGATCGTGACCTGCGGGTGTACTGTCAGGATCCGCTCTGCGAATAAAATATGTCATTTTCGCTCTGAGTTGATTCAGAGATAAATTTGAGCCTGATGTTTCTCCCCTGAATAGTTGACTACCCTTGAAGTCTGAAGTTCTACGAAGATAGACCTTTAGGCATTCTACTGGACATAGAGATGCATCTTCTTTCAGAGGGCAGATTCTCCAGGGACCCCACCTGTTGGTGGGCAACTCATTCTTGGCGAGAAACGTAGGATCCGGAAACAGGTTCAGCTCCCCCCCATCCAGGAACTGAACACGACCTGCCTCTCTCGAGAGGGCTGACGATCTCACTAACCCTGGCCCCGGACGCGAGTGCAAATAGGAAAATAACTTTTTGCGTTAAATCCTTTAACGCACATTCTTCATTGCTCAACAGGGAGGCGAAATGAAGAACTTTGTCTAAAGACCATGAAATGGGCTTTGGAGGTGCTGAAGGTCTGAGCCTAGCGCAGGCTTTCGGAACTTTATTAAAGATCTCGTTACCTAGGTCGATCTGGAAGGCAAATAAAATGGGTCTCATCAAAGCCGATTTACATACTGAAATCGTGTTAGCTGCCAATCCTTGGCCATGGAGGTGTATGAAGAAAGATAAGCAGAAGTCTGTTGAGATCTCCTGCGGATTCTTTGCCTTTACAAAGGCCACCCTCTTTCTCCAAGATGACTCATATTGCCTTCTAGTCGATTTGCACTTGTATTCCTCTAGGAAGTCTATGCTAGCTCTCGAAATCCCGAAACGCTTTCTCACCGCTAGGGCGAGAAAATCATGAGCTGCAGGGTCTGGGTTTTCTGTAATGAAGCGCAGACAGTCGACTTCTGGACTCGCTGGGTCAGAACTGGATGTGGTAGCGGCACGAACTTCATCTGTAGTTCCAACGCCAAGGGGAACCACATACTGTTCGCCCACTTGTGGGCCACTATTGCCGCTACCCCCCTTGAAGGATCTCAGTTTGTTGAGGACCCTCAACAGAAGGTTGT
Source organism: Palaemon carinicauda (assembly GCF_036898095.1). Taxonomy (NCBI): domain Eukaryota; kingdom Metazoa; phylum Arthropoda; class Malacostraca; order Decapoda; family Palaemonidae; genus Palaemon; species Palaemon carinicauda. The sequence goes on along the minus strand of NC_090760.1, from coordinate 32,157,647 downwards.
GAGGAGGGAACAGATAAATCCTGGACCACCTGTTCCAGTCGAGGGACATTGCGTCCACTGCTTCCGCTAAGGGGTCCTCGTACGGGGACACGTACAGGGGCAACTTCTTGTTGTCTTTCGTCGCAAAGAGGTCTATTTGCAGTTCTGGGACTTGATTCAGAATGAAGGAAAATGATCCTGCGTCTAAGGACCATTCCGACTCTATCGGTGTGAACCTGGATAGAGCGTCCGCTGTCACATTGCGGACTCTTTGAAGGTGAACTGCCGACAGGTACCACTTCTTCTTTTCTGCCAATCGGAAAATGGCTAACATCACTTGATTGAGAGGTGGTGACCTCGACCCTTGTCGATTCAAGCATCTCACAACCACCTCGCTGTCTGTCACCAATCTTATGTGGATCGAGTGACGCGGGGAGACTTTCTTTAAGGTAAGGAGCACTGCCATAGCTTCTAGAAAGTTTATATGAAAGGTCCTGAATAGCTTGGACCAAGTCCCCTGGACTTTTTTTCCGATGAGAGTGACCTCCCCATCCCTCCTTTGAGGCGTCTGAGTGAATCGTCATCGACGGGGGAGGTGGCTGAAGAAGAACCGACTTCTTTAGATGTCTGGCTTGGGACCAAGGTCTGAGAAGAGTACGTAGCCGAGGCGGCACTGGTCTTCTCAGGTCTCTTCGCGCGTTTGATGCATACCTTCTCCAAACTCCGGTTGCATCCTTTAGCTGTGCTCTTAGCACTGGGTCTGTCACTGAAGCAAACTGGAGAGAGCCTAGTACCCTCTCCTGTTCGCATCTTGATATCCATTTGGAATCTAGAAGTCTCTGACAGAGCCCGCTATCTCCTTCCTTTTCTTCATTGGGATGGAGAAACTGTGTGACAAAAGGTCCCAGTGGATTCCCAGCCACTGGAACTTTTGGGATGGAGAAAGTCGAGACTTTTTCTTGTTGATCTTGAAGCCTAGGTACTCTAGGAACTGGATCACCTGACTGGAAGCTTGTAAGCATTCGGTCTCGGATGCTGCCCACACCAGCCAGTCGTCCAGGTAGGCTACTACCTGAATTCCCTTTAGGCGTAATTGTTTGAGAGCTGCGCTCGCAAGCTTCGTGAAAATCCTTGGGGCTATGTTTAGCCCGAATGGCATGGCTCTGAAGGCGTACAGTTTCCGTTGTAGCCTGAACCCTAGGTAGGGGGAGAGTCGACGGCTGATCGGGATGTGCCAATAGGCGTCTGACAAGTCTATAGAGACTGAGTATGCCCTCTTGGGCAGTAAGGTCCTTATGTGTTGCAGTGTTAGCATCTTGAATTTGCAATTCACTATGAACTTGTTGAGTGGTGACAAGTCCAGAATGACTCTGAGCTTTTCCGAGTCTTTCTTGGGAACACAAAACAGCCTCCCTTGGAATTTGATGGACTTCACCTTTCGGATCACATTTTTCTCCAACAGTTCTTGAACGTACTCCTCCAAAATGGGGGTGGAGTGTTGGAAAAACCGAAGGCATGGGGGTGGAGTGCTGTACCAGCTCCAACCCAGTCCATTCTTGAGTAGGCTTTGGGCCCAGGGATCGAAGGTCCAGCGATCCCAAAATTTCATTAGTCTCCCTCCTACCGGTATCGTTTCACTTGGACTGCCGTCCTGAGGTCTTGCCTCCTTGACCACGACCCACCTCTGAATCCCCTTCCCCTTGAGGGGCGCCTAGACGAGCCTCTGGCTGCTCCTCTAGGCTTTGCACGAAAGGAAGAAGACTGTCCTTCGAACGTTGGGGTGAATGTGGTTGACTGACCTGGCACAGCCTGGGGTACCCACTGAAAAGTAGTCGGGGTTGTGCCACCATCTGGGGCACTGGAGGCAAAGGCAATTGCAGTTGCTGTTGCTGTCTATAAGGCTTGGCTGGCCGAGACGGTAGCCTAGTCCTCATATTCTTCCTCTTTGGTTGAGGACCCTCATCCGGGAAGATTTTCTTTTGATAGCCAGGCCCCACTTCTGGAGAAGGTTTCTATTCTCCACGGCGGCCTTATCAACAACCTCTTTGACCACATCGGTAGGGAAAAGGTCTTTTCCCCAAATGTTGGAGGATATTAACTTCCTTGGCTCGTGTCTCACCGAAGCCCCGGTGAACACGAACTCCCTGCAAGCTCTCCTTGCCTTGACGAAGCCATAAAGGTCCTTCGTCACTGTGGCTAGGTGAGACTTAGCCACAACCATGAACATTTCATGGACCTTAGGGTCACTTGCCATCGTCTCAAGAGTAGTCTGATGAGACATTGAGGCAGCCAGTCTTTCTTTTGTCTCGAACTCTCTTCGTAAAAGAAATTCGGACAACTTGGGCAGGTCCTCGCCGAATTGCCGTCCGGCAATATCAGCCTCCAACTTTCCCACTGAGAATGTCAGATGGACATCCTTCCAGTCCTTGTGGTCCATAGGCAGAGCCAGCGACAAGGGTTTACACTCCTCCAGGGAGGGGCAAGGCTTGCCGGCCTCGATTGCCTTTAGGACAGCCGCAAACCCTTTTTGTAAAAAGGGGAAGGCTCTATCAGAAGAGGACACAAAAGAAGGGAGCTTCTTGCTCAATGCTGCTACCTTCGAATTCGAGAAGCCCCTCTCTTTCATCGAGGATGAAAGTAGGGCTTGAGCCTTAGCATGGTCCATAATAATGACCTCTTTCGGCTCTGTCTCCTCCCTTGAAGCTGGTTCTTTTCTCAGCCGGACATAGCAGTCCGGATATGATGCCTTGCTGGGCCAGAATTCTACCTCCTCTAGGAGAACTGAACCCAGCTTATCCGAAATGACGATCTTACCAGTCGTCATTGGCATGTGCTCAGCATACCTCCATGGGTTAGCGTCTGAGCATATGGGAAGGTCTTTCACATTGAGCCTTTTCCGGGGCCCATGTGATTCTGCTAGGGACTGCATACGCAGTTCCATTGCAGCCCGCCTTCTCCTGATTCTCCTTCTGCATTTGTTGGATCATTCCAACAATCGAAGAGAGGGCCTGTCCCAGTTCTACTGGGAGACCAGCGGATGTTGAGGGGATGGGCTCCGGCATCTGAACCGGAGTAGCCGACACCTCGTCGACCCCATCCTCTGCGACATCCGGGGTTTGAACTTGATCCTGACCTTCTGCCAGGAGGTCTTCTTCCAAACCTTCGTCCACATCAGACATCCTGTCACACAACTGGATGTCTTGCATCGCATCTGCGACTTCCTCGTCCACCTGGACTAGGTCTTGGGGGATCTCCTCTTGAGGCTGGGGAATCACTGCTTCAGCTGATGCCTGGGGAAAAAGATACGCCCTCATCTTCTCACTAGGAAGATAAGGGCCAGAGGTGTTCTTCTTGAAGCCCCTTACCCAAGTACGGAGCTTTTCCCTAGCTATATCCCTTGATTCCGTCGTTCTAGGGGAATCAAAAGCCTCAGTAATCAGGTTAGTGCATACAGTACATACCTGAGGGTCCCAATACTGGAGATCATCCTTGGAGACAGCGCATGCTGCGTGTCTCCTACAACACTCATGTCCGCAGAGGTTCCTGCTACGGACATTGCAGAAAACATTTCCGCACTTCGGAGGGTCCTCCTGTAAAGAGAAAAAATTTCCATGAGTATCAAGTGAACTATGTATCACTGGATATGCATAGTATAGCATAACAATTCATAAAGGAAAGACACACACTTGTGTTTCCCTCACAACCCATTGTTGCAGCTTTCCAGATAATAAAATCAAAATTGGTTTATCTCTACTAGAGTAACCAATGCAAGGTTTCCAGAGGAAACAGGTGGAGCTCACACCTAGGCAATGATTTTAAAATCCTGGATAATAGACGGGGAAGACTCTGCTTCCTGTCTGAGGGCAACAGCAAAGGGCTGTGCAAGAAAACACAATAGTGTTAGAAGATACAGTGCTGTACCTAAGCTTTTACTATAGTTTTCTTCTTACTGTATATGCTATACAGAAGAATACTAGTACAGTATAGGAGGATGTGTGCCGGCCTGCCTTTGCCGGCCGGCACACACCACAATTAGCTTTAAAGTATACTACTTAACAGCTATAGGGCGGCAGCCTTCTGGTTCAAATGCCTGTGCCGGCGGCAGTAGCTGCCGGCCAGCAACAGCCAGTGTTGGCCGGCAATGACTGCCGGCCAGTAACTACACAAGGTAGTACCTAGCTGCCGGCCACACTCTTGGTGACCGGCAGACAAGGACTGACATAAGCCGGCCGGCAAAGGTACAAGACCAATGCCAGCCGGCAGCAAAAGAACCAGAAGACTACACCTGCCCGGCTGTCTGCCTCATAGGCCGGCAGCCGGGACAGGTACAGCACTAGAAGAAAATAGAATGGATGCCGGGATAAGAGTGTACACGACCCCCCAAGCCCGGCAACCGAAAGAGTGCATATAAGGAAGGGGAGAAACTTAATTCAGGCTTCCTTGACCAATGCCGTCCGGCTCTATCGGCAGGCATGGATGAGGGACCAAGAGAGGTCCGGGCAGCACTCGAAAACATAAGACCCTTGCCGGCCAGCATCTCAGCCGGCCGGCAATGGCCTTAGTCAATTCCACATCCCAACCTATACTAGGTCCAGAAGTAGAATGACGTACAGTACAGTAATACCCCTGCCGGCCAGCTCTGCCGGCCGGCAGGGTACAGTACAGTAATGG
>NC_090760.1:32130314-32152497 GCF_036898095.1 Palaemon carinicauda | reverse complement strand
TCTTCAGTTGTGCAGGTGTGAAATCTTTGATTGCTCTTCTTACTTGTTTACATTACACCTTTGCAAACAACAATCAGCTTTCTGTAGTTTTCCATTTAAATAGTTTCTAACATTGATCTTTATTCAATATTTATAACATAGTTTATTACTAATTCTACATTTCGGGACTATTTGTTATAATTGTCAGTAGTGACTACAATTTGGCTGCTGTAATGGGCTCTCGCCCTAATGCCCTTAATAGTAAGTAAAACACCAATGTGCTGTGGTAGTATGAATTAGGTTATTGATTGTAAATGGAATTAGTGGTAATTCTAAAAAAAAATTTTATATATATATATATATATATATATATATATATATATATATATATATATATATATATATATATATATATTTTATTTTTTTTTTACTATGAAACCCTTAAATTTAGGATGTTATATTTTATTGAGAACTGTAGCAATATGTTTGAGCTTCGAGACTTATATAAAGTCTTAGAAATTTATTTCGAAAAGCCAGCCTACAATGCAAACAATTTGTGATGGTACCTTACCCAACATCCAATAACGCGTTGAATACCAAAGCGTATTCAAATGCACTTGTTTTGTTATCTTATTAATCTGAATTTAATTCAAGTTTAGTCAGAATATCCACATACATTATCTGTAGGGATTTTGTGTTGCATTATATTACAGCTTTTTTTTTCAATAACATTACTATGCTTTTACATTTATCAAATATTTTACCTCGTATAATTTCTACGATCTCTGTACACACACACACAAAAAGAATTCTCATGTAATACTATGTCTACTTTATATTTAAAAAGAATTTTGTGTAAACAACTAATTACGAAATCTCCATTATAGTAAAAAAAAAAGAAAAAAAAATAACTTGAATGAATAATTGATTTGTATTTTCAAAGTGGCTGAATGGTATCTCCAAAAGTTTCATATTCCCTTTATACCAAAAGTATAAGTTCCGTCCCTATCATCTATTTGGTAATTTACATAAAATACACACACGCACACGTAGACATACTGTACATACAAGCATATATATATATATATATATATATATATATATATATATATATATATATATATATATATATATATATATATATATATATATATATATATATATATATATATATACATGTGTGTGTGTGTGTGTCTATATATAAATATATTAATATATATATATATATATATATATATATATATATATATATATATATATATATATATATATATATATATATATATATATATATATATATATATATATATATATATATATATATATGTATATATATATATATATATATATATATATATATATATATATATATATATATATATATGTATATATATATATATATATATATATATATATATATATATATATATATATATATACATATATATTTATATATATTCGTGTAAATATATATATATATATATATATATATATATATATATATATATATATATATATATATATATATATATATATATATAAAATCATGTTCTCCCACACATATTGACGCAAAAGCACAGGGGTAGATTTCGCCAGTTGTCCCTATCTTGAGATTTTAACCAATTTTTCTCCATTCTTCTCCTTCGTTTCATAGTCCTCAGCCATGTAGGCATGGATCTTGCAACTCTTCTCGTGCCATGTGGAACCCAATTTAAAGTTTGGTGAAATAATCTTTACTTTTTTTTTTTGGCCATTTTCACCAACACTTCCAACTCCTATTCCTCGGGTTTTGCCTCTTCACGCCACATTCTATAAAATAATCTTGTAAATATTCTGGGAGTTACTTCAGTTTCGGCTAATATCTCCCCGGCGGTCATTCCATCGTATCCAGTGGCTTTCGATCTCTTGAGTTTTTCGATGATAGATTCTACTTCAAACACTGTATTCATTCATGGGCACATCTAGATCTTCGCTAGCTTCAAGGATATCAATCAAATTATTCCATACATGTCTCCTATTCATGACCTCACTGAAGTGTCCCAGCTAACATTGCCTCTGTTCGTCTTCTGTTGTTATAACGGTAGTAGGACATGATGCCGAATGCACTTATGCCGAAAGACAAGAGGCCGAGGCCAAGAAGCCGAATGGACAAGAAGCCGAACAGTCATGAAGCCGAACGGACAAGAAGCCGAACAGTCATGAACCCTAACGGACAAGAAGCCGAACAGACATAAAGCCGAACGGACAGGATGAAGAATGGATAATTTAGTTTCACGACACATTCAGTTTTATGAGGTAAATGATTATAAATCACAACATAATAATGAAGAAAAACTAACTTTTATCTAACTAAAAATTTAAATGTTTCTTAATCATAAAATAAAAATGGAGAAAAAATAACTAAAATTTAACAATAAATTTGAATGGAGCCAAAAAAAAAAAAAATCTATTTAACTAAAAATTGTATGCTAAGGCACGTAAGAAACCAAGACCGTTTTCTTTGTTATACGAATTACAAATAGACTTGATTCTTTTGTTAATGGCGTCATATTTTTTGGTTGTCCGCGAAATATCGATTCCCATAGATGCTTGTTCAATTCGAACTTTATTTGTAGCTTGTTCTTTCCTTATAATTCTAAGAAGCTTAGGTATTGTGGGATGCAGTAGATTAAGTCTTTTTTTGAAAACCGCATGCCAACCTTCAAGAGAATTGTTAGTTCTGGGTAAATTATCCATAACTCGGGAGTGCACAGACCATAATTCTACATCGAAAATAGCCTTCCTTCTCCTTCCTCGTTGAACTACTCCTAAGCATGTTCTCTCAAAATAAACTAGAAAGTCGCTTATCATTTCCTCGATTGCGGGATCTAATTGATCAATGAATTTGTCAAATAATTCTTGAATATCTGCTGGTGGAGCAAAAGCAAGAGCCTGCAATTGTTGAATTAGGTGTACATTATCAGGTTCAGCCAACATACCAGTTTTGCAGTCCAGAGGCTTGAATGTTGCGCCAAATGCATTGGCCAAAATGAAAAAAGCAACCTGAAATTGATGTTTGGAAATTTTGTCTTAACACTGTTAATTACTGCTTTTTCGAAATCTACTGCTATAGAAGTAGGATCATTTACTCCGCTGTTTTTTAGAAAATTAAAAATTTCATCGTAGTACGTTCGTGCTTATTACTTGTTATATAATAAACTAAAGGTAATGTCTTGTTTTCCGAAAAAAGTGCATGAATGGTATATAATTGTTTCCCTAATGGGGCAGAATCGAATGTTCCATCTCCAAACCACGTTTGCTTTTTTGATAAAAGGTCCATAATTTGTTTGGGTGGAATAGATAACAACGGCATCACTTTCATGCATCAAAAAGTTTTCTCCTCTCGTTGTTACGTCTAAATCTTCCTCTACTTGTATTTTTCTTGCTCTTCTTATGGTTCTTTGAAGTGTTTGTGGCTTGGGTAGGGCTCCAGCAACACTAAGTGGCAATTCTTCCGTTGCATTCCTAATCATGCTGCTCGTAACTTCACCCGAATGCTCAGCTGTACGCTTCATTACATCGCATATTTTAAGAACAAAATTCCTAACCCCATCAGGAGGATGAGAATAATCACACACAGAACTTTGTATTTCATCATCAATAGTTCAAGTCTAGCACTATAATCTTTGCGTTTTTCACACCGCCAATATGTTGTGCCATTAGCTGTTTTATCGACAATGTAAGCATAACCGCTTAAAATAAGTTTTCTTCCTCCTCGTCCTGTTTTAACGAACTCCATGATCAATCTGAAGGGATAGTAAATATTGAAAACAAGAAACTGAAGGGATAGAAAATTTTCGAAAACAAAAATAGAAAAAGTAATTTTCTTTTGTTGACATCTGGTAATTGTTTTCCTTTTTGGGGCTTATGGTTGTTTGCTAATTTATGGTAGCCGGCTATTTTACGACAAACCAAGATTTTTTTCGATATTATTCATTCCGTCCGTTCGGCTTTATGTCTATTCGGCTTTTTGTCCGTTCGGCTTCATGACTGTTCGGCTTCTTGTCCGTTCGGTGTGTGTGTGCATATGCATATTTATAAATATATATATATATATATATATATATATATATATATATATATATATATATATATATATATATATATATATATATATATATATATATATATATATATATATATATATACGTAAAGTATCTTATGAAATGTTACATGATATTCTCGTCTGGAAGCCTAATGAAACGCCTTAAACTTTTTCTTTTATTTCCTTTTTTTTTTTTTTTTATCACTCGTTGTTTTTGCTCCCTCTACCTCTTTCCCTAATGTCAACCATATATTTTCAAGTAAATTCCTTTTCTTATTTCAGAGGCCGCAAAACAAACCATTTCTAAGAGATCATAAATCATTTTTTTCGATCTTCATATTTGGACATCCTCGTCTAGATGTTTCTCTTTATCCTAATCTAAAAGTCTGAGGGAAGAAGTACTTTCTTCTTAAATATATTTTCCCTTACATCTCCTTTGTATGTGAGAAATAATAGATGAAAAATTAAAACAGGAGAAAAAAATTAACCATTGCGAGGAGACCTTTTTTTATCTTTTTGTATCGACCCAAATATATATATATATATATATATATATATATATATATATATATATATATATATATATATATATATATATATATATATATATACATATATATATATATATATATATATATATATATATATATATATATATATATATATATATATATATATATATATATATATATATATATATATATATATATATATATATATATATATTGTCATTTATGATCCCACAGACGGCCGATAATATATACGGAAAATGAGTGAGAGGCTATATAAGATCACTCGATGCTTAAAATACAATTCTTTCCTCAAATTTTTATCGAGAACTTCAACTTTATAAAGTAAGCAATCAAAGACCTTTTAAAGGAACTATGAACTCCACGTTCATAGTCATAAGAGATTCTAAAGGGCAGAGACGGGCGATAGGTTTCAAAGGTTGTTATATCCACCCAGTCTCATTACAGGTGGTCCTTCACAAGCCATGATTACAGATGTTGTTAGAAATGGTATTCGAAGCTTATTGACGAACTCGTTCGATTGGTGCGTTTTTATTAGGTTTAAAGTTCTCTAGTATGAGCAGAATTTCTTTCAAGTTTTTATTTCCATTTATATAATTTATTTTTATTTATATAGGGAATTGATTTTACGATCTCTCAAAAACACACACGTGAACAAATAAACCAGACATGCAAACTCACATCCTCCCATCGCAAAAGAGAAGAAAGAAGCACAAAAGCGGAGTAAATGGCGCTTCCTTCCCTGCTCTAATGACAGCGGAGATGGAGTCCAGACGAAATTAGAAAGGGTTTCTTATTCCCGGTGGTACACGAAAACTTCAGTTGTGAAAAAAAGGGTAGCCAGCCATTTGCCCTCAGAACAATTAAAGAAATTCAAGAAAATCCCTAACGTGGTCGCTGAGCTAGAAGCAACTGCTACAGAAAAGGCAAACACAAAAATGTGTTGTGAAACGTTCTCACCACAAGTAGGCTATTTCGTTATAAAAATTAAGCTTTTTCTTTGAATAGAACCACAAGAAAAATACTAAGAAAAAAATCTAAATATAGAGTAAAAATGTACAATGAATCCCTTCCTAGGACAAAAGTTTCAGGAGCTAATGACTGCCTCCACCAGGTTAATTTCACTTTTTTCATTACCCCTCTCTCTCTCTCTCTCTCTCTCTCTCTCTCTCTCTCTCTCTCTCTCTCTCTCTCTCTCTCTCTGTGAATTGGATGAACGCTCAACTCCAGCAATGAATACGTAATGGGGATATGAATTTCCTTATAAATTGAATGGGTTAGTTTTACTTTGAAAATGATTTTGACTTTTATATCACTTTTTCGAAATCAAAGTAGCTTTAAATACATTACATAGACAGTGTTGGAATAAAGTTTTTACGATCACTATATCTAAGGATAACTAAGAAATTATCACAATTGATTTGAAGGTTAATAAAGGAAAGATTTCTTTACTCAGACATCTATAATTACTTATAAGAAATAGGTTAGTCAAGTATCTGCAGTATCCTATTGAAAATAAAAGCTAAATAAATAGTATCAAGTACTTGATAAGCTACTTCCTGAAAGAAGAAATTTGATTAAATTCAGGGATATATAAAAAAGGAAAAGAATTCCAAAGATCGATAGTCAACAAAAGGGAATTCTCAATAAGGCAATACTGATGGCAAAAAAAAGGGTGGGGTGGGTAATATGGGGTAAGGAAAGGTGGAACACTTATTTTAAGCCTAATGGTGCCAATAGAAAATACAATAAAGAGATGCGTAATTTAGAGAGGAGAAGTAAAGAGAGAAGAGATCAGAGAGGGATTATCTAAGGAGCGTTTAATAAATCCTATATAAAATGGAGGCAAATAAGGAAGAATCCAAAACATTCGGGCAGCATTCTAAGTTTCTGCTGGAAAACATCATAAAAAGCAGTTAGCAAAGGTTTTGAACTAAAATGCTAATGCAAGAAAGGATTATGTAATTATCTTCTTAGTCAAACTAAAAAATCATTGTTAGTTATGAGTACAACATTTATCTACATAGGTTGAGCAAAATTCCACTCCAAGGCCTCTTGTTACAGAAGGCCCATGTACCACAAGAGTGAGTGAAATGAATAAAACAACAGCATAGAGAATGGAAAATTAAGGCAAAATTAGTATATTCAACTCTGGGAAATACTTATTTTTCATTATATTGGAGAGATGTATGCACAGTATATGAAAGGTAAATGAAACTAAGAATAGATTTTTCCTTTCGAGGTTATAATACATATTTCATGCTCATCCCGTGTCAGCTTTCATATTTTCACACATGCACGCACACTCACACACACAAAACACATACAAACACACACACACACACACACACACACACACACACATATATATATATATATATATATATATATATATATATATATATATATATATATATATATATATATATATATATATATATATATATATATATATATATATATTTATATATATATATATATATATATATATATATATATATATATATATATATATATATATATATATATATTATATGATATGGTTCCCGTGTTTTGGGCACTAAAAATATATTGTCCTATGGCTTGTGACTGGGAACCAAACATAGAATATTATATATACTATGATTGGCAAGTTAATCAACCTCTCGAATTTCAAACTTATACGTTTGCTTCTACATTAAAACTGTTACACTTTAAAACATTAATACACAAATCCCGAGACAGTTAAATAACTCCCAGAGAGCAATATATAAAACACTGAATATCCAAGTTTCTCAAGTACACTCAAAACTAAACTGGGTAATTACTTCTAAGTATTAATAAGGCATATTTAAAACTTACTGTGGTTCTTAACAGAAAACGAGCGGAATCTGGTTCAAAATAATTATGATTGGAATAATAATCTCTACAAAAATAAATATATTCCATATGAGTTACAACACTTTGAAAAGAATTTACATAACAAAATAAGTCACTGGAAAACAATTAAGACTGAACATAACTTAGATTAAGACAAATAGGTTACGATCTGAAATTATTTAATAACTTGACTTGAACTATTATATCTGAATAAACCTTAGACTAAGAAAAGAAGTAATAAAATCTCAATTATACAAAAGCTTGAAATTTAAACTGAATAATACAATATACAAGTTTGACACTTAATGAAAAATAGATAACCAGATCACGTTACAAAATCTTAACCTTCCTACAGGGCCTATTACAAATACTTTATACAATGTTAACATTCACCCTAATACAATGAATTAAAATCACTGTTCCGTCTTACATATCTTTATAACACACGATTTGCTTTGGGGCACAGAGTCATTTAGGAGAGGAAACACTAAAACGTACTGAATACTTCCAACAACAATACTTGGTGCTGCATGCGAGATGGAGAGAGGGGAAGTTGTCTGTCTTAAGGCAGCAATCTCTGTCACTATATCTGTAACCTAACCTTGTGTTACCTTTTATATGAAATTTGGCCAATTCCAGAAGGTTCCAGGATCGAGGTCTGGTAGCATGGGGACTTGGCCAAGCGTCAAAGTTGGTAAGTATTACTATAGCAAACACTGTACTCACGCCACGCCAGAGAGCTCTCTCAGGCAGCTAGCTCCACCCACCCTCTGTCCAAGAAATAAGGAAGAAGATAACATCTTACCACCTTTCTCTTCACGAAATTCCTAAAGCACATGTAACAAAACATTCTCTCTCAAACATGACGCAATAGCTCATAGAATATAAAACAACATTACCTAAGCCCGTGTTCATATCTCGCACGAATCCCAAAACACTCAAATAAAATGCGTAAGGCTTGGTACCAAACACACGTGAAATAAAAGTTAATTCTTAAAAATAACATAAATATACATATACTAACATGAATTGGAAAATACAATGAAATTCACGAAGGAAGTCTTACGTAATTTACACAAAATACTTATATCTATATGAGAGGGACTCATTTTACCAGCTGGGTAACATCTCTTCAATGCACAAATGAAGCATAAATAAAACTATGAATAAACTATTGTATTTAGTCTACATTAGACCAGCTTCGTAAGAATATATTGTTAATCTTTCATGGTTTGAGTGCTATATATGTATATAGATATGGCGCTGTATAGATTGTTTGTAGGCTACATGGATATATGTCTTTATTTGTGTGTGTGGTACTGGTTATGTTGGACATTCATGCATTTATCTATTATTTTTTTATGATTAAACTGTAATATCTTGGAGTGTTGCTTTTATCCAATATGGAAAATTGATATTGTATTTTCGGTGAATTTTAGTATTTATATATATTTAACTAAATCACTTAATTTAAAGAACTCTCCTTGTATTTGGTGGATACTGAAATATGGTCTATTATTATTATTATTATTATTATTATTATTATTATTATTATTATTATTATTATTATTATTATTATTATTATTATTATTATTATTATTCTACTTGCTCTGCGAGATTTTAGCAGTTTATTCGCAAATTATCTACGATATATGAGATTTAAAGGAAAAGCCCCCCCCCAAAAAAAAAAAAAAAAACTCGTGCAAAAACTTCAAAAACAACATATTTCAATAAAGAACTCGTACGCCAACAATCAAACGACCATCAGATTATAACTAAATATACAGAGGAACTCGCCTACAGACACATATTAATACGGCAAATAAAACGCAAACCAAACCTTTTATTGAATTTACCGTAATCTAGGCACAAATGCGTTATAATTAACAATTCTGTTTGTATTTTGGAGACCGTAATGGGAATGAGATGGGTTCATGAAAATAGATTGAATTTCCAATGGCCTATGCTCTTACATTCAAGCTATCTCGTTGCTCATACAAAACGCTTCCTTCCATAGTGAAATCCAGTATTTAATTAAAGTACCAACATACCATGAATCATTACTAATAACTTTTAAAGGTTATGTCGAACAGAAAATGTTTATTAACACCTCTGTAATAAAGAGAACCCCATTTATTTATCTATTTTTCGTTTTACTTGAGTTGCCTGTTGATAGCCATTTCTATTTATTATAGCAACATATCATTGGAATGAATATTTAACTGACTAGAAATTATGCGTGGTTGAAATTTAAAACATAATCGTTTTGTATTGTATTCCTACTTTTTCTAGGTATGCAGTAGAGTTAGAATGAAACATGGAAGGGGGATATCAGTTTTGTTCCATCGTCCATCGCAATAAATCAGAACAATCTATGCTGAACTTTAGCAGGCAAATTAACACAATATTCATATTCATATCTTCTATGTTATTCACATTTTATGGATAAGTAAAAAAAAATCTCTAACAAATCTGTAGGGATTTTTTTTTTCTTCTTTTTTTTTCTTTTTTTTTTTTTTTTTTTTTTGTCATTGAAAGAAATATGGAACTACCGTGAGTAGACGACAAACAGATCTCTACGAATATTTTCTATAGCTGTCCTAGTATTATACGATTTTAAACTTCCTTTAATAATTCTTTATTAAAGTTAGGGTCTGCTCAAGTAATGCAATATCGCAACGTTTGTTTATTTTCTCAGTAAGAAGGAAAGTTTCTTCCATTCTAAAGTTCTGGCAATAATGGCCAGACCATTGTGCAATGTTGCCCTGAATTGAGGCGGAATTACCCCTGAAAAGAACACGAAGATGACAACAGTAAGTAAAGAATTATTTGAAGGAAATAATAGAAGCCTTTTTAATCGATTTCGTAGTTTAACTCATGTTTTTGATAGCATATGATTCATTATCCACTTCCATATCCAATAAAGAACATTAGACAAATATAATACATTACCTCTTTTTGTTGTAACTTTTTTTAATTATTAATATGACATCCCTCCATTTCGTAATATTCTGGATGGTTTGTTATAAGTTCACAAATGTATAATCAACGCATGTTCTCAATGTTTCAGCTGCCGTTTCAGAGCCCCCCCCCCCCCCTCTCTCTCTCTCTCTCTCTCTCTCTCTCTCTCTCTCTCTTTATGAGACCTTGACCGGAGGGCGTAGTGAGTATTATTTTCATAATTCCTTCTTCATTGACCAAAAGAAAAATCCCCTGCTTAATTTCGTTTGCTTATTCCTTAATGGTTGTCGGTAAATGTAGTAACTGATGGTAATGAATATGTAGGCGATGCTTGTATAGCAATAAGTAGTAAGTGGATACATGAAGGACTTTTAATCCCCTACAAAAGTTATTTTCATTATAAGATAACCGATGGAACAATGATTATTCCAAAGAAGGTCAAGGTCAAAGCTTCGAAGATATGGAGACTTTTTCTTGTATATCAAAGAAGTAATGTGGGAATGTAACCTATTCATAATTGGAGAGGGAGGCATGTTCAACGTTAAATTTAATGGTGGTTACTGAGTATTGTATTTCTATAAAACTATGATTTCACTGAAAAAGATACTGACTAGTGTAAATGTAATCTTTCTTATCAATATTGACTCCCTTACAATTCGTGACTTGTAATGGTAGAAAATATAATTTAAAGTTCACAATATGAACATAACTGAATAATTGTAAGGGGCCAGATTTATGTAATAATAATAATAATAATAATAATAATAATAATAATAATAATAATAATAATAATCAAACACAATTGATAATGGTATCACTTGGAAATGTAAAAGTAAATAAAGATTGATAATGAAATTACACTACGACAAAATAGCGCATAAAATTGAAATAGCAAAGTGCTATTAACAAATGACCTTGGTCTGGATGAGGCATCATCATGTTGTTTAGGCTACTACCCATAGGGAAGAAGTAGAGTTGGTTGTCCGTTATTGTCATTGTACAACATCCTTGGAAGAGTCATTTTGATAGCAATAGGTAGGAAAGAGGGAGCATAGAGGTTTACCTGTTGAGTTGTCAGCAGCTATTGCCTGGTGCTCACTGGTCCTAGCTTGGGTGGAGAAAAGCATGGACGCTAATCATACATTACAGATACATGGTCAGTACCTAGAGCATTGTTCTGTTAGTGTATTTCAATGTGCATTGCCTCTGGCAGTCATGAGCAGCCATTGAACCACTCTGTTTTTAGAACACTTGTATAGATGCTAAGTCTCCTTAAAAAGTTTTGATTGGAAAAGAATAAATTCAAGACAAGGCAGGTACACACATGAGTGAACTCTTTACCTAAAACGTGGATATCAATAGTAAACTAAGAAAAGGGTTTCATGATAGTAGTTGAATGATAATGGTTCAATAGTAATGGCGTCTATAAGTAACATGCCATGAGGTTTGTTTGGACGCCAGAGGAAAGAGAGTGTGAGTGTTCAGATTTTCTGGCGAGGAACAAGTTAATGAAATAGAATGACCTTACTTCACGCGGATACCAAACCAAAAGAATATGAAAAAAAGAGAGCTATGTCTTACTTAAGCACAAAGAAACGTATATATATATATATATATATATATATATATATATATATATATATATATATATATATATATATATATACACATGTATATATATAACTACAATGAATATATATATATATATATATATATATATATATATATATATATATATATATATATATATATATATATATATATATATATATATATATATATATATATATATATATATATATATATATATATATATATATATATATATTTCCTCTGGCCTCCAACGATCTTTTAAAAAGTCTCATCACTCTAAGTACTGATGATGTTCTCTTGACCCTCCTGCTACCAGAAGCCCTCACGTACAATGGACAGTACACTAGTAGTATTGTTTATAGTGCCATGAAGACTACTACCAAGGAACTCGGGAATGAAGTTAATGCTACCGTACTAAAAGCAGGCAAGACTGCAGCCTTCATCCTTATCGATACCAAGTACTACCACGAGAAACTGAATACTATCTTGGTTGATATTTCCAAAATTAACGACCGGCTTCCAACCTTACAGAGGAACTCAAACGGGACACTAGTCATACCACTGATATCATCAATGTGGCCTCAAACGCCATCTATTTCAAGCCTATCACTGGTGTTTTTGGTTGAGTTAACTTTATTGAAATGTTATGGGCCATAAGGCTGGACACTCTCATGAGACAGTGCCCAGCATAGCCCAAAAGACTCAACGCTCCTCTTACCTCGCACGTTCTTGACCAATGAAGCATGGGCTCATCAATAGTATTCCTGACGACCATAAAAGGATATTCCAATAAAGGATTCATCGCTTTTCTTGATGTGGAATCCTTCTTTACTAATGTGCCCGTAGATGACACCATCCAACTTATCCTTGACCAAGTCTACACAAATAATTTGACTCCTCCTCTCAACATCCTGGAGCATGCCCATCGCATCCTCTTGGATATATGTACCAAGAAGGCCCCCTTCTCCATACTGTGCATATACAAAAGGATGGTGTTCTGATTCGGCTCCCATCTTGGCATCCTTTTAGCCAAGTTTTACAATGATGTCATTGAGGATCATTTTTATGCACGTATAAATCACCCTGTTATATACTTTTGCTACATTAACAAATCCTCTGTGAAATTTCCCTCTACTGAGTGCGTTGACTGCTGAGTGTGGCTTCGATGCCGCAGTCCACACAAAGTCCACGAACCTATGCCTTTGCTTGAAAGCTGATAGCGAATGTACCGATAGGTACAAGACCCTCACCATCTAGCATTCATTCGTCGGGCCTTCTTCCATTGCTGTTCCTTGACGGAGAGCCACAATGAGCTGGATAGTATTACCCAGGTCGTCGTGAACAACACTTACTCCAACAGGCAGGTCAATAGAGAGGTCAAACATGTCATGGTTAATTGGTACGAGGCTGTGCCCAACAGTGAACGCAGGCATTCATTAGTCAACTTGCACAACAAAGGCATCATACACATACAGTACGAACAGAATAAGAAGGCCACGAATGACATTACTAAGGATGTCATACCCATTCAAGAGGACAAAGATATAAACCACACCATCTGTTACCAGACTATGAAGACAAGGTCTTTCATTTTGAAGAATAACCCTGCCCCTTTTGTGCAGGACATTTTCAAGAAGTTCAATGTTGTTTATTCCTACCAGTATTGGCCCAGTGCATTGATGCCTCGGACGTTACATTGGAATGACGACAATGAGACTTCCTAAAAGATTATCCTTCTCAATCCAACAGGGAGCCATCAAGATGCACCAACTCCTCGTACACAACAAGAACATGGTATGAGAAGATCTCACACAAAACATTAAGATCATCGGCACTGCCTGGTTGGTAGCAGACTCAAGGTCCTGGAGTCCTTCTTATCCAGCAAGAAAAACAAAACCTGAATGCAACACAGATGTTTCTTCTTCCGCCCAATTTTAGAAAGACCTCCCGGCAACCTGTAAATATTGACGAAGACAACAGCAATCAGCAGCCTATCGGCTTGCCTGCAACTACAACTCTCCCGGCGAGCACCTCAGCCAATCAGCAAGCAGCTCTGGACTCACTGGACCTGGAATCTGAGTGATCGAACAGCCTGCTGCACTCCGAGCCCTGTGTGTTGGCCAATCAGTACACCTCACCAGGAGCTCTGCCCAGACCTACTCAAACCTTGACTCCACACAGCTTCAATGACCATGAGTAAGTACTGTGACGAAACCTCTCCCATCAAGAGCCTCAACCAAATGAAGAGCAGTTCTGTTTCAGACTAGATGTGGACTTTGCCCAGGAGAGCTAATCAGCAACCAGCACCTGACTTAACTAAGCAAGCGAGCCATACATGTAAATCAGGCTTCCAATCCAGCTCTACCCACTTCATCCAGCAGCCTTGCGTAATGTGTAGCAGCCGAACTTGATTGTAACTATTTTGATTAGTTCATAGTAAAACTATAGAATTTTTTTATGCATTTTGTTCCCCTCTGCTGATGACAAACATAGCACGGCTACTGGTGGATTATGGTACTCATGAGAAAAGGAAAATGTGTGGAATAGAAAAGCTCAACTGCAAGATCAATACCTCTGAAGCAGCAGTCATTACCTCCGCCAACGAGGTTGTAGAGGAGGTCTATTTGTTTGTTTGTTTGTGTGCGAACAACATCCTAGCCATAGTTTTACTCATAGAGTAGTGAAACTTTCAGGGATTGATTATTATGTTGATACATAAAAGTGATTCAATTTTGAAAGGTCGTACAAAAGGTTGTTTGTGTGTGAGCAACCTCCTGGCTGCAATTTTACTCCTAGAGTAGTGATACTTTCAAAGATTAAATGTTAAGTTAAGATGTGGAAGTGATTCAATTCGAAAAGTCCTAGGTCAAAGGTCAAGGACTTGATGGAGCAAAAGGTCGTTTTTGTGTGAACAACTTCCTGGCCACAATTGTATTCATAGGGTAGTGAAACTTTCAGTGATTAATTGGTATGCTAAGACGGTGAAGAAATTCAGTTTTAAAAGTCCTAGGTCAAAGGTCAAAATCAAGGTCGAGGAAAAGGTCAGTTGTGTGTGAAGAACTTCCTGGCCACAATTTCACTCATTAAGTAGTGAAACTTTCAGGGAACAATTGATATGTTAAGACGTGGAAGCGATTCAATTTTGAAACTCCTGAGTTGAAGATCATGGTCAAGGTTGAGCAAAAGGTTGTTTGTGTGTGAGCAACATCCTAGCCACAATTTTACAGATAGAGTAGTGATACTTTCAGGAATTAATTGATATGTTAAGACATGGAAGCGATTCCCTTTTTTTAAAATCCTAGGTCAAAGGTCAAGTTCAGGGTCGAGCAAAAGGTCATTTGTGTGAACAACTTCTTGGGCTCAATTTTACCCATTGAGTAGTGAAACTTTCAGGGATCAATTTTTATGTTGAGACGTGGAAGAGATTATATTTTGAATTTCCTGGATCAAACGTCAAGGTCAAGGTCAAACAAAAGGTCGTTTGGGCGTAAACAGCCTCCTAGCCACAGTTTTACTCAAAGGGTAGTAAACCCTTCAGGGATTAATTGCTATCTTTAGACATGGAAGCTATTCGATTTTGAAATTCCCAGGTCAAAAGTCAAGGTCATAGTCAAGCAAAAGGTTCTTTGTGTATGAACAAATTTCTGACTACAATTTTACTCACAGATTCAATTTTGGAAGTCTTAGATCAAAGGTCAAAGTCAAGGCCGAGAAAAAAGGTTGTTTGTGTGTGAACAACTTCCTAGCAACAATTTTACTCATAGAGTAGTGAAACTCTCAGGAATTAATTGGCATCTTGAGATAAAGAAGCAATTCAGTTTTGAAAGCCCTAGGAAAAAAGTCAAGGTTAAGGTCTATCAATAGGTTATTTGTGTGTGAACAACTTCCTGGCTACAATTTTACTCATAAAGTAGTGAAACTTTCAAGAATTAATCTATATGTGGAGACGTGAAAGCGATTCCATTATGAAAAATCTAGGTCAAAGGTCTAGTTGAAGGTCGAGCACAAGGTCATTTGTTTGTGAACATTTTCTTGGGCTCAATTTTACTTAGATAATAGCAAAACTTTTGGGGATTAATTTATATACTGAAATATGGAAGCTATTTAATTTTGAGAGTCCAAGGCTAAGGTCAAGGGCCAGGTTGAGCTAAAAGTCGTTATTGCGTGAACAGATTCCTGGCCGTAGTTTTACTCATAGAGCAATGAAAATTTAGGGATTAATTGTTATGTTAAGACCTGGAAATAATTTACTTTTGAAAGTCATAGTTCCAAGGTCAAGGTCAAGATCAAGCAAAAGGTTGTTTGCGTGAGAACTACCTCTTGGCCACACTTTACACAGAGAGTGAAACTTTTAGGGATTAACTGTTACGTTAAGTAGTGGAAACGATTCAATTTTGAAATTCTCAGGTCAAAGGTCAAGGTCAAGGTACAGCAAAACACTTGAGAAATAAGCTGCCGTGGTGGAGGTCTGTGCTCTACTGAGTGTCCCTCTAACTTTTAACAATTATTATTATTATTATTATTATTATTATTATTATTATTATTATTATTATTATTATTATTATTATTTTAAATTCTATTATTACTTTTTAAAGCACAGTCTACAGAAACTGGCTATTTACAGCGTGGGGTTCTTGATTACATTGAGCTTTTTTAGAAATCCATCACTTTTCTCAGTGTATGTGATGCTTTAAGCAGCGTGCTGTTCTGCACAAATCGTGGATTTAGAATTAGCATCTACCTTCACAAAATTCCTTTTCAATGACTTAGTTATGGTCCCTAGCACCCCTACGGTTATTGGTACCCCCTTCTGCCTGTATATTTCAGTCTTTTCAATTTAATCCCGATGTCCTGGTACTTTTCTAGTATTTCTATGCCCTTATCCTCTACTCTTGAATCTCATGATACTGCGACATCTATACTGATACTTTACTTTGTTGTCTTGTTGACCAGAATGATGTCAGGTCAATGTGCTTTTATCACTCCGTTTGTCCTTATACTGTAGCCCCAGACTAGTTTAGCCTGATCATTTTCCACCTCAGCTTGTGGTTGAAGTTCGTACCAATTATTTCTGAATTGTATTATATATTTTTTTTACAGAGACTCCAATTGAGATCCTTAGACAGTATCAGGGCAACAACCCCCCAGACATCTGCCCCAGGGACAATTGCTCCATATAATAACTGCCCCCTGGATAATTGTCCCCCTTTAATAGAAAATTAGAAATAAGGTTTTGGAAATAAATAAAAATGATTAAAACCAGTGTTTTATTATTGCTAATACTTGAATGTGTACATATGTGACTTGCAAAAATAATGAAAAAATCTTTTATGAATTTATGAAAATAACATTATATACTTGAATGTGTACATATGTGAGTTGCAAAATAAGAAAAATACAACATAATATACCTAAATGTGAACATATGTGAGTTGCCCCCCCCCCAAAAAAAAAAAAAAAATATTTACTAAAATTGTCAAACACATTGCGGTTCTGAAAGTCTTTTACAATATTTGCTATTTAGATGCTCGAACACTGATAACGTTTCCGTTTAGGAGGGACTGACTGCCCAGCAAGTATTTGATGGATGGCCATGCTGGCTAGTGCTTGTTCCCTCTTCAACACTACAAGAAACTTCAAGCTATTTGAGTGAAATGAAGTAATACTAGCCTGGATATTGTTATGCCAGCCTTCTAATGCGTTGTTTGTTCAAGGTAAACCTTCAATTACACGGGTGTACATGTTTCACATTCTTGCAGGAAAACGTGGAGGACGCCGTGTATTTTGACGCCTTCTGCCAATATATGTATCTTCAAAATAATCTATGATTATATCAGCTTCCTATGGCAAAATTTCTTGCAGAATTTCAAATGATTCAATTTCCTTCCTTGGGGATACGAATGCTAAAGCTGCAATCATACGGATTTGCTGGAAAAAATCAGCATCAGTTTTGGTATATACTTTGGACACGCTCATTTTGCACCTTACGGTAAATGTATTGAGATAAATGATCGAAACATCCTTCAACTGCTACGTTGGGGAACATCTCTCCATTAGCGCTCTTGACAGCTTGTTCATAGTCTATGAGGAAAGTCTTTGGATTTAGTCTTGGCTTTATAGTTAATAGTTGTTGGAGAATATCTTAATAAATCGATTGTTGTTTATTTAGTAGCAGAACATACACACACGGAAAACCCCTTTCCGAAGGTAAACAATGAATAGTGTACAATTGGTAAAACAATTCGGGTACTATTTTGAATGTGCCATCTCCGAACCAATCATCTCATTTCTCCAGTAGGCTAATATTGGTAGAAGTTGAAAATAAAAGGATACGCTGTTCAACCAATCCACTATCATAAAGAAGAAAATATTCACCATTAGAGGTTTTCTTTTACTGATGAAATGATAATGTCAGCTAGGTTTGATGGAATGGGATGAGGAGCCCCGACAGCTTGCTCGTAGCGCCTGATTGCACGACGATTGTGTCTCACAGGTGGTAGTTGAATTGTGGTACCATTTGATATTGACTTAACTGTTTGGGTAATTATAATTATTTGTTGTGCAGTCTCTTGGGGTGCAATAGATTTAGCCTTTATTTCCTATTTCACTAATAAGACTTCACGGCAAGATATGTCAACAGCATGGGTATGTTCATTCACATGACCAACTACTTCATTTTTACAAACTTAATTTGGCTTTGTAGTTATTATGGCGACGTTTTTCACTTTCATAAGACGTAACACTATTTTCTAATTCCTTTCGCCATACATCGATGTATTCTTCATAAATAAGCTTCATTTCCCACGTTCACTTTGGATGAACTCCATGATGGGTGATATGATAAATTCTAATTCAGAATAGATACAAGAACCCTCTTATATAAGGAGACTCTGAACTGTTTGGAAAATTGGAATGATTATACAATTGGAAATAACTTTTCCTAGAATTGTTACTTTTAGGAATTACTTCATCTATTTCATAAACGACCGACCATGTAATTACGAAGAGCTTAATTAGGAAACTACTTAAATTTTTTAGGCGAGTGTTTTTGTAATTATGAAATATTTTTTTTATATTTTTGAAGGGGAGGGGGCAATTATCCAAGGGGCAATTATCCTATAGGGGCAGCAGTCCTGGGTGCAATTGTCCGGGGGCAATTTTCCAGGGGGTAGTTGTCTGGGGGGCAGTTTTCCTATAGTCATTTTTTTTAGCGAGGCAGATTTGCACCGACTCGCAGCGGTGCCCTTTTAGCTCGGAAAAGTTTCCTGATTGCTGATTGGTTGAACAAGATAATTCTAACCAATCAGCGATCAGGAAACTTTTCCGACCTTAAAGGGCACCCCTGCGATTCAGCGCAAACATGCCTCATAAAAAGAAATTGACTATAGGTCCCTTTAGCCACTGTATATCATTTCTTCTATTGATTCTGAGCAAGTGCTGAACATTTACTGGCGATTTGGTTGATGGTTATTTCTTTTGTCTTACATTTCCTGCCCTTTGACGAGATGCTAGTTCCAAACATGGCTCGTTGAATATAATATTATCTGGTTCCTAAGGCCTAATATTCTCCTCCCTTCGGCTCCCTTCTTAAGTTTCCCTCTCTGTAGCCACTCCCATGTTTCCTTACTAGCAAATTCTTGAGTTTGTCTCAGTAATTGTCCATGCATTGGTTTTCTTTTCCATTCCTCCAGTATCTTTTTCCTGTTCACTTCTTATACACTTTTGGGTCACTAACCTTCTTTATCTAGTTTTCCTCCCATACACTCTTTAGCAATTCATCTTTTCTGATCTTAAGATTCTGTCTAAGCGCTCTACATTTGATGTTTACACAATCTTCTGTACTGTTGAGTCCTTCACTGTGTGGTATATAGAGCCTGTCAATATTCGCTCTTGGGTGCAGTGCTTGGTACATGTGAATTACTTTTCTAGTTATTCTATCCATGTTGCATAGGTCTAACTTTTTCCACTCCACTATTCCAGGAATGTAACTGATTACTGGTACTTCCCAGGTGTTCAAGGTCTTTACCATATTTCTAGAGTTAAGTTTTGACTTCATTATAGCTTTGATTTTTTTTGCATGTTTTCGCTTCTAAACTTTCCCTACATATCTTTTTGTTTTATTACTTCTCCTTCTATTGCCGCTAAATATTTATATTTATAGCCTGCTTCTTCCTATCATTGATGGTATTTCCATCTGGCATCTTTATCCTTTCAGTCCTTGCTAATTTTCCAATCTATATGGTACCTAGAGTAATCTTCTTTTTTTTTCAAATTCCATCTAGATGTCTCTTAATATAATTCGTACTATCTGGATTACCATGCCTATTTCCTTAGCATCTTTACAGAAGAGAACATCAGGTGATTTATTCTGCTGCCTCATTTCTTCAGTTGACACACAACTTCACTAGTTTCTAACATTCTTGACATGGGAATCATAGCTACTACGAAGAGTAGCCGGGATAGTGAGTTCCCTTAAAAGATTCCTCTAGTGATGTTTACCCCTGAAAACCGTTTTCCAGTTTTGTATTGTATTTTTGAGAAAGTTCATAGTGCTTCATTAAGCATTTTATAAGCCATGAGTGTGATACTATGTCGAAGGCTTTCTTGTAGTCTATCATTACCATACTCTTGCTGCTTTTCCTTGTTTTGTCCTTAAAAACTGAAAACGAGCTGAGTAGGGCATAGCTACACTGTTATTATTATCATTGTTATTATTATTATTATTATTATTATTATTATTATTATTATTATTATTATTATTATTATTATTATTGTTGTTGTTGTTGTTGTTGTTGTTGTTGTTGTTGTTGTTGTTATTATTATTATTATTCCTCAGTAATTTTGTATAATGTTACCTTCATAATGAATTTTCAGCATGGTATGACCCAGAAAATATTGTAACAATCCCAGAAGAATCTAAGTCCCCATCAAAGAAAAGGTAGTTTTCCCATTCTCCTCTGTGTGGTATCTACTCTTACAATGCTCAGTTAGGAACCTTTTTATATCTCTGAAGGATTGTAAGTTCTAGGGACCACCAAAGTACTGCATGCCATCGAAACACAGCTTTAGTTTTGGGGATAGAGTTCTTGCTGTAAGAAGGGTCGTACTGAAAAAGTCAATGGAGTCATCTACACTTTGGAACTCCCTTGCATTGCTTTGCGTATCACCTAATTCTGTATTTTTTTTCTAATATATTCTTTTCAGATTTTTCTGTAGTAATCTTTGTATCACATTAGAACACTATTTCCAAGGATAATATTAATTTATGCATAACAACTTTTAAACAAATTTTCCAATTTGAACTCATAATTGAAAGGTCAATGTGTGATAAACTTCTGGTCTGAATATGAAAAAAAGCAGGCTTTCCTGTAATAAGCAGCCAAACATCTTCATATTCTGTAAGAGATGAAATAAAGTTGCCCCTTGAATTTGCTAAAACATCATCCCATCAAGGTTTTCTACCTATCGAATCTTCAAAAAGGAGGCCGTATTAGGGAGTTGATGAAATATCTCAACTAGATCCTCATGCAAAACATTATCATTCGGGGGTAAATACAGGGAGAAATTTGTAAAAACTTTTCCTATATCTGGGGAACATTACAGTGGACATACTATAATCTTCCACTAATACTCTTACTTTGTTGGTTATCAGGTGCTCATTAGCTTTTATAATCATGTTGACACAATTATGGGTGGGTATTTGTGAAAAAGCAGCTCTGATTCTTATTTATTCAGTTGTAGTGTAGAAGTGAAAATAAGACTATTTATTGTATGATAATTGTGATGAGATCGTACCATTAGAATTTCGTGATTTGTAAGAAATTTCATTTGATGATTTTATATATGTTCTTGATATAGTGGCCCTGAAACTTGTAATTTTCTTAATTGGCTTCATTATTCCATGTTTTGGTGCCTGATGAACATCTGAATTAATAAGATTTAAACGATTTAAGGCTTTTCTATATACTTTGGTTCATCATCAGCTTCATCCAAGTTGCTGGATGATAGAAGATTATATAAAATTTATGATTTTATGTAATATCTAGAGTAAGGGGAAAGAGATGGAATTTACTAATCTAGTTTAACTGACTTTGGTAGTTGTTCTTCTGGTTGGACCTCTCGTATATTTGGCAAAGTTGTAGCCATTGAGAGTCCCTTACTGCCATCTGCTGTAGAA
>NC_090760.1:32112814-32115314 GCF_036898095.1 Palaemon carinicauda | reverse complement strand
AACACAAAAAATATCGTCAACATAACGAAACCAAAGAACCCCTTTAGGCAAAATCGCTGGCAACAGTTTTACTTCGTTATGTTGACGATATTTTTTGTATTTGGCCTACATATGAGAATCTAAATATTTTTTTTGGAAAGGGTAAATAAGGGGAAATAAATTAAATTATTACCGATCACTTACACAATTTACTTCTACAAGCTGAGAACACAATGAAATCGTGTGGTTATAACTTTTAAGTAATTAGAATGCAAGTGCAAAACTTAGGAACTTAAAATACCAACACATGGAAATTTACACTGTCACAGGGGGAATTAATCAGAGATAGGATCAAAGGGCACACGTTGTTGGGATATAAGTATGGGATAATAAAGGTTCAGTGGGTAGGATCTTTCGTTAAGGATAAAAGGAAAGAATGAGATGTGATAAAGAAGGGAGACGTAAGGGTGGGTAAGGATGATGATATGAGTGTCTCACACAAATACCTTACCTTGATAAAAAGGCTTCTATCCCTTCCCTTGCGGAGAACATATCACAGGTCCTGCTTCCGTGAAGGGTGAAGAGCGAAGAGCTACCCTGCTGCTCCTACATCATGATAACCCCTTTCAGCCGAAAATGTGGGGGTGGGTGTTTCATTGGCCTGACCGCTGTCCCATTGGTCATCGGCCTTGGTCTCGCCTCCCTATACCACCATCAATAGGCCTCCTCCTGACTTATCCCTGGTTCCCTTTGGGGAGGCGCTGGCGCCCACGTGTTGTTTTGAAGATGTCTGAAATGACACCCCATGGGAGTAGACGGCTATAGGATTGGTGGGCAGGTGGAGATTTTCCCAACACTTGTGGTATTTCAACTGCTCTTTGCAGGGGGGGGGGGGGGGCTGTCTTTTATATGGATAATGGCGTAATGGCCGTCATAAATAACAGCCCCCTATTTTAGCAGAGATTTTGTCCTAGAACAGGACCACAACTCTGCATGCCACTAGCCTTAATGACTCCTCCCTCAGTGAGTCTCACCACAATAATGAATTAGTTTCTAAGCTGCAACTAGGGTTATAATTTTACTTTATTTTGATAGTATGTGAACTTTGAGTGCCACACAGAAGTAAGCATGCTGGTTGTGAAGTAACAACATAAATTGTAAAATGCAATAATAGTTAAAGTTAAGTGACCTATGTTATTATCATTATTAAATGCTAAGCTACATCCCTAGTTGGAAAAGCAGGATGCTATAAGCTCAGGGGACCCAACAGGGAAAATAGCCCAGTTAGGAAAGGAAATAAGGAAAAATAAAATATTTTAAGAATAGTAACAATATTAAAATAAATATTTCCTATTTAAACTATAAAAACTTTAAGAAAACAAGCGGAAGAGAAACTAGATAGAAAAGTGTGCACGAGTGTACCCTCAAGCAAGAGAACTCTAACCCAAAGCAGTGTAAGACCCTGGTGCAGAGGCTATGGCACTACCCAAGAATACAGAACAATGGTTTGATTTTGGATTGTCATTCTCCTAGAAAAGCTGCTTACCGTAGCTAAAGAGTCTCTTCTACCCTTACCAAGAGGAAAGTAGCCACTGAACAGTTACAGTGCAGTAGTTCACCCTTTAGGTGAAGAAGAATTGTTTGGCAATCTCAATGTTGTCAGGTATATGGGGACAGAGGAAAATCTGTAAAGAATGGGCCAGACTATTCGGTGTCCGTGTAGGCAAAGGGAAAGAATCGTAACCAGAGAGAAGGGTCCTATGTAGTACTGTCTGGCCAGTCAAAGGACCCCATAACTCACTAGCAGTAGTATCTCAACGGGCGGCTGGTGCCCAGGCCAACCTACTACCGTGCAAAAGTTATTTGGTCGTTGGATCAGGGTCTTTTTCAGAATACATCGTGTCAAAATCAAAATATTGTGGACATCTTATCCTCTGAGTGAGGATCCTAATCGGCTTATCCACAAAAGTAGATTAAGCTCTAAAATGCCAGATGAATTGCACTGTACTTTTTTAAGAAAGAGACCATAACCTCCAGCAGCAGAGTTGATAATGAACGATTTCATATTAACAATGATAAAAAAAAAGAAAAAAAAAAAAGATGTATCACGTTGATGGTGTGTCTGCCTTATATTAAAAAAAATCATTTTGTGTATGGAAGTCTAGTTTGGAATTATGTTACTACCATAAGAAAGTTATCTTTATTAATTTCTATTGCTTATTTATTTTTGTCTGATTCTCCTTTTGGTGCATACGACTTGACTTATTCCACGATAAAATATACTTATTTTTGTGAAGTGTGCTTTATTGCTATTACCACTATTTTTTCTCAGAGCTTTGCTCGTATTCCCTGACTAAGACCCAAGTATGAGGTTGGTTTTGAATAGTTTACATAACTAATCACCAAGTTTTGTTTTGATTATAAAGTATGAGACTTTTGGACATTCAGCGTAATATTCTCAGAGCTCAGGTATTATTTTTCAAGTGTAACACACTTATGTAATATAATTAGGTTAATTTTG
>NC_090760.1:32107814-32110314 GCF_036898095.1 Palaemon carinicauda | reverse complement strand
TTAATTTAGTAGTTTCCTTCTGCTACAGGAGTCTTTTCCACCATTACCTAGAGGATATAGCCACTGAACAATTACTTAAAGCTAAACCCTTAAGTGAAGAATAATTATTCAGTCATTTTAGTGTAGTTAGATGTATGGTGAAAGAGGAGAATGTGTAAAGAATAGGCCAGACTATTCGGTATGTGTGTAGGAAAAAGAAAAATTAGCCGTAACCAGAGAATCATCCAATATAATACCAAAGATTTTTTATTTACTGCGAATGATAAACCATACCCTAAGGCCTTTTTTACTTCACTTGATACAGGTTTATCAGACAAATTCATAACACAATTTTCTTGAAAATTCTTGTTCCAATCACTAGCCTTTATTAGTCTATTCAATTTATTTTCCAAATGAACACTTAAAACTTGTAATTTCTCTCTAAGTCGGGAGTAGATCTCGTTCAATACGGGTGTTCTCCAGTCAAGAGGACCATCACGCATAAAATCAAATTTAGTCTTGCGTAACTGCTTGAATAATTGTTGTTCTGACCTTCTTGTAGTTTCCAGGTGTTTCTTCAGGGATAGAACACTAAAATCACTAAATGGGTGGTCAATATCCTTTCTTAGTCGAGCTGGGAGTAACGTTTTGGGGATCACATGTTCCTCTAAACAACGATGCAGAAATTTTCGTCGGAGTCTAGTAGAATGGGCTTTCACCAGGGAGTTTTGAAAGTCCTTTAAGAGATAAGATAGGAAGGGGAAAACGAGGCAAAAGTTACGCGGGGCTTCCATTATGTGTAGAAATCACTTATTTAGAAAAGATG
The DNA here is from genome assembly GCF_036898095.1 of Palaemon carinicauda. NCBI lineage: Eukaryota > Metazoa > Arthropoda > Malacostraca > Decapoda > Palaemonidae > Palaemon > Palaemon carinicauda. The sequence continues at coordinate 32,109,509 of NC_090760.1, read as the reverse complement.
TATGTACTTTTATCTGATGTTTCCACTTACATAAAATTAAGAGTTAATCCCTTAGATGAGGTCATCAAAGATTTTAATAAAAACTTAAAATCTATCTTAAAACAAGAAAAATCCTTAATTAATGCTTTTATCTCTACTGGTCCGTCTTTGCCTTATTTATATGGTTTAATTAAAACCCATAAAACAGGATATCCAATCAGACCAATTATCAGTGCTACAGGTTCTATTAACTATAAATTATCCAAATATTTAGTCAAATTACTTTCCCCGATCTTAGGATCTATTTCAACCTCTCATATAAAAAAATTCTGTTGATCTTGGCGAAAAATTACAAAAAGCTAACCTTACGTCTAGACATAGATTAGTAAGTTTTGATGTAACTTCATTGTTTACCAAAGTGCCGGTTGATGACTTATTTGATTTCCTGTCGGGTATTTTATCAACCCATACTATTATTGAGCTCATTTGTTTGTGCATTAAAAAGTGTAAATTTAGTTTTAATGGAGATTTCTATGAACAAGTTTTTGGTATGGCTATGGGTAATCCTTTTTCCCCACTTTTATCCAACATATATATGGAATTTTTTGAATCTAGATTAATTCCTTCAGTGTGGTCTTCCCAAATTGTGTGGTATCGATATGTTGATGATGTTCTAGGTATTTTAGAAGAAAATTTTAATCTTGAGGGCTTTGTTTCAATTATTAATTCATTAGTACCATCAATAAAATTCACTATAGAAAATGAAGAAAATAACCGTATCCCATTTTTAGACGTTTTGATAGTTAGAGAAACAGATAAATTTAAGTTTTCCATATATAGAAAGCCTACAAATAATTTTTCATATGTACATTTTTACTCCGGTCACTCTAAAAATATTAAGCATTCAGTTTTTTCCTCCATGTACCTTAGGGCATTGAGAATTTGTAGCCCAGATCACATTGAGGAGGAGTTCACTAAAATAGAAAAAATTGCAACAGATTTTTGTTATCCCAAATATTTCTTAGAAAAATGTATGAATAAGGCTAAGAAAACATTTTATAGTGTCCAATTAGAGAGAAAGGAAATAATTAATAATATGCTTTGTTTGCCATTTCATGTTTGTTTTTTAGATGTTATACCCCCTTTTGAAAAAACTAGACATTGCTGTAGTGTTTAAATATAATTGTACATTAAAAAACATGTTAATTAAGAATAGTTCTGGAAATGATAATAATGTAATATATAGCATTCCTTGTTCAGAGTGTAACCTATTTTATGTTGGCCAAACATCAAAAAGTATACCAGTCAGATTAAAACATCAGGTGGCCGTCTCCAGGGGTTCTCTTAATAATGCCTTGGCCTCCCACTGGTTAGGGTCAAGTCACATAATTGGTTGGTCAAAGACGGAAAAATTAATCCATGTAAATGACTATTTCCAAAAGGAATATTGTTGAATCATTTTTAATCTCCTGTACTCAAGGTAGAAATTTGAATCTAAGCCCAGGTCTCTTTTCCGTTAATCCAGTATTATCCTTTTATCTAAAATCTGACTTCTCCGGAATTATTAAGAAACTGACAGCTGTTGGATCCCCTTCTCCAGTATAAATACGATGTCTTTGTATATGTATTCTCATTGCTGAGTTTGATAATGTCCTGAGTGGATGAAAGTACTAACTCCAATCAAGTCTTTTTCATTTTTCCTTTCGTGGCTATAAT
>NC_090760.1:32102814-32105314 GCF_036898095.1 Palaemon carinicauda | reverse complement strand
TTGTTTTTACGGTTAATAAAAACAATCACGTAACAAACTTATCTTGCTCGAAAAACTGGACCCGTTAGATCTGTCCAGAACTGAACATTTATAAAAACTTTTTAAAATACATTTTACCATAATCTATGTGTAGTAATGATCATAATTGATTGTCCAACAATATAATATATGTAGACAGACTTTATTATTATCTTTTTTTTTCAGAGAATCATAATAGCGTCAATTCTTAGACAGTGACTGCATGTTTGTATACCAGAACGTTTGCCAGGTAAAATAAAATTCATTAAATCTACTGATAGATAAATTTTGTTTAATTGTATCGTTATGAAAACCATTTTTATTTCAATGAAATTTGTGTACTATTTAGATTTCCCCCAAAATCAATATATAAAAATCCTCGATAGATTTATTATAATATACACGATTGATATTATCAGGAGGGATGGAACATTTATTTATGTCCAGAACAATGTGGAATACAAGTATCAATTATTTCCTTTTGCGAAAGATATCCTTAAAGAGTGTATCGAGATCCCATCTATTCTTAACATTTGATGTTAAACTTCAGTATTTTGATGAATACCATCCAATTACCCTGAATACTTTAATGCTTCAACTATGATTATTAGTATTTTCCCAAATCAAAACCCTTTATCATTATGATTTTTTTTTAAATCCTGAGCTACAAACTTCATTTGATTCAAAATAATCACATAATGTTAATATCTGATAAAAATATACATGTGTACTTATGTGATTCCATTCTATAATCAGACTATGAAAATAAATAGGCTAATTTATTTTATTTCTATATCCTAAATGTCCCCTAACTTTATCAAAGAAAAAAATCTCTAGATGAAAATACTCGTGTATAATACGGATAAGGGTAGATGACTTTCGATCTTATTTTTGACGTTGCGGAAAGAAATATGGTACTTTTCGTTAAAAAAAAAAAAAAAAAAAAAAAAAAAAAAAAAAAAAAAAAAAAGAGGGTGTTTTTTTTTTTATGGCAGATTGGTACAATGCTAACAGCCCACTCGCCCATACTTGTCCGGTGAATCAAGCTATTGAAAAGCCCAATCAGACTTATCAGAAAGCCCCACTGGAATTCGTCTCTGCATTTGATGAATTATTTACTCATATCCTTAAAGCTGATGATAGACTCTGGGCGATAAGAAGCATGGGATAATTTTTTTTTTTTTTTTAATTTTAATGACTATTGAGGAGATACTTTCGCATTGATTTTTTTTTCTTTTTCTGTTTTTGTGATTGTTTAACCACGTTCCCTAGGCTCAGATATTCTCACTTGACTTATGTATTACAAATTGTATTTGTTTTCAGTTTAATTAATTTATCATATTTGTAATCATGTATGATAGAGTATTTTGTTTGTATTTTGTGAAAAGTTGTCGGTTAATGACCTCCATATTCTCTCTTGCAGGGAGATTTGTTATATGTAGATTAGATTTATCTAATAATATGTTATAGAATTTGAAAGAAAGGTTTATTTTGACATGATAAATGTCAATGATAAGATTGAAACATTGTATACTAGAACAAGAGTTTCTAGTAAATTCTCGATAATGTCAAAGCCTCTTGACGTGCTTTATATGATCTCGTTTAGCTATGAACTTTCGAGAACAAGTTCACAGGAGATATAAATAGAGAATTACACGAATGTTTTCAAGAGAGACTATTCTCATCCATCGTAAGGTTAAGACTGGGAGATCGAATACCATCAGAAGCTGTGCATCTGATTATTGTCTTTTACATTTGAAACAATGTACTGGAAAATCCTTCAAAATTTCGTGCTGAAGCTTCATCATCATCTGAAGGCTGGTATAACATTACGAGGAATTTCTGTAAGTTACTATTGATGGATGAACTGCAAGTAGTTTATGAATATTTTGAAATATTGAAAATGTTAAAAAAGAATATTTGATAGAGTCACTGTCATGTTGCTGGCATTTTTTTTTTCTTTTGTGTTAAAGCTGGTCGTAATACTGTACACGCTACAGTTCCAGTTTTAAGATTAAAATGAACATTATCTTTACGAGTTTGGAATATTATTCCACCAATAAGATTTCTAATAAAAAAGAGGAAGGTGTCCTCAAAACCCATTATGATGTTAGGATTTTAGTAATGAATACCTCTAAATAGTACCATATGCCTTCGGAATGTGAAAACAAAAATGGCTTCTGTGATTTTCTTTCATTCAGAACCTCTAGGAGTACAATTTTCCATGTTTGAAAGAAAGTCCAAATTGGATCTCTTTGTAAGCCAAAATGCAAACCTGATAATGAGTTATTATGGTGTAAGCCCAAATGCTGTCAATAATTTAAATGTTTTTCTAGTAATTTGCAAATGCAACTAGTCAGTGAAATCGGTCTAAATTGTTCTGATTACTAGTTTCTTTTCCTGGCTTCGCTACTGATATAACTGTTCCATGTTTCCATGGCTTTCAAAAGATATGTTTAGTTCAAAAAGGATTATAAAATTC
>NC_090760.1:32085314-32090314 GCF_036898095.1 Palaemon carinicauda | reverse complement strand
CAAATAGTGTTTGGGTGATTGGGGGTTGAATTACAAGGTCAGCACTAAAGAAAAATTATGTATTTATATCGTTATCATCATCTTCATTATTATTATTATTGAATTAGCAATTTGTGGGAAATTGTGGTGTCCCAGTGTACTTTCGGGGTACCCACTCTCACCAGGTTATGACTATTTCTACTTTCCATATTTGAGGGATATGGAGAGACCGAGTAGTCATACGTTTGGCAATGCAGCCCACCGTGAAAGGAAAGATATCTCTCTCTCTCTCTCTCTCTCTCTCTCTCTCTCTCTCTCTCTCTCTCTCTCTCTCTCTCTCTCTCTATATATATATATATATATATATATATATATATATATATATATATATATATATATATACAAATATATATACATACATACATATGTATATATATATATATATATATATATATATATATATATATATATATATATATATATATATATATATATATATGTATATACATATATATATATATATATATATATATATATATATATATATATATATATATATATATATGTGTGTGTGTGTGTGTATATATATATATATATATATATATATATATATATATATATATATATATATATATATATATATATATATATATATATATATATATATATATATAATACTCACTTTGTACTCAAACGCAATGAGTTCATGTGGTGGGCAAGGCTGCCCGAAATTCCTCACACACACGGGCAACTCCTACGGGGCAGAGAGGTTCACTCCCTTGGTCAAGGCTAAACTGTAAATGAAATGACACATGCCACATATTCAAATTCTTTATATTTTGGAAAACAGAAAGATACCCAAGTTATTTAATGAACACTGCTTCCATATATATAGTATGTGTGTGTATAGGGAGGGGGTGCCATTACTTGAAAATCTTGTATGTTGTTTGGTCCAGGAGGCTTTAATTTCTTTTTTTAGCTTACCTTATATGTTATTGATAGTTGTATGAAAAAGTTGATGTGTGGATATGAATTGATACCTTATTAATTATTTTGTAAAAACAAATCTACCAAATGGTTTTACTGTCTTCTTTATTGATTCTACTGATGATTTGTTTTTATTAATTTGCTTATTAATATACTCCGGATTTCTGATCTTGGAGAGCGTTGGGGGCATAAGGTGCGAGAAGAAGGGCTGGGGTTTGTGGGGTGATGGGCAAGAAGTGGTGTTGTGGTGGCTGTTCAACTTTGTATTATTTAAAAATTCTGCCACCAATAAAAACTGTACTCGGCAAATCTTTCCTATAATATGATATCTTTTATTTTTTTCTTTAAATATTTTTTGGGAACCATGAGGACTTGAAAGGACACAAACCATATAGGCTTACCAGAGCCTCAGGGTGTAGCAAACAAATGTTAGTTGCCGTTGCTCATTGTACCCAACCTCTGCATCAGTGTTCAAGCTTTGGTTCAGTGACAGTCTCTTCTCATGTATCATGAAGGTGATCTTAGTCCTGTTGTTCGTTGTGTTCCCATTCCCATCTGCCCTAAACTTAGTGCTGATGGTATACAGTATGGGAATTCAGGGTCAATTTTAATCTTAGAGAATCTTTCCATGCAGGAGGACGTGGATGCTACGATACAGTATTCAAGAATAAGGAAGAAAATTTTCTGGTTATGAAGACAGATACAGTGATTTCTATAAAGGATGAATTTCATTTACAATTCAGTTTTAGTAGTTCGCTGTACTTTATTTGGTACCCTGCAATGTCTGTCATCACTATACTAATAATGGCTGTGACTGGGATTAGTGTATTCTGTGTGCTCTCAGTACCAATCGACCGCCTTTGAATTATTCCTAAAATCCTTTGTGTTGTTCAGAATTATTTTGTATGAAAAACTGTTACTCATTTGAGTATCACTGCACATAGTACAAGATATCTGACCATATAAAGAGAAAATTTGATCAAAGTAATTTTCAAACTAATTTAGTCAGTATTGTTTCTGAAATTCTATTTTTTTTTTTTTTTTTTTTTTTTGCGAAAATTTGAGAATAACAAATCAAGAGGCTTGATTAAATAAGTTACATTTTATGCCCTCTACTGATGCAGTGAACCAGCTTCAGTCGCTGTTGTTTGTCGCTTCCCAATTATTCGTCGTGGCTGGCATATTGAATTTATTCTTGGTGAAGTTGCTAGTTGTGTTCCTACCCTCACACTCCAATTGCTAATAGGAATACCAAACAGAGGAGCTTTTCCTACTGAAGATGAATGCCACAACATTCATGAGAAGGGAATACCATTCATTAGCAGATTCGGCAAACAGGGTGAAGGAAATAGTACAGATTTTCCTGCATAATTACTTTCATTACTAGCAAGCTATGACCCTATTTCGAAAAGCCAATATCCTTTACAGTATATGAGAAAAATTGTTTCAACGGGGGAGAACCCTATTTTTGAGAGGTGCTGTAGTCTCCACAGGCTTTCTCAAAAAGGAATAACAGGGATTTCAATACAGCATAGAATACCAAAGAAATTTTGTCTTCCCTGCTCTAGGGCCAGTGTTTAAACATGCATAGCGCAGACTTAGTGTGTGTAAGGTCTACCTGCTGAGCTACCAGCAGCCATTTCCTGGCTATCCCTGGTCATGGATGGGTTGCTGAACATATAGGTATAATGTATGGTCAGTCTCTATGGCATTGTCGCTGTCCCTTGCCAAAGTCATTCATAAGTGACCTTCAGCTAATTGCCAGTCATTATGCTTCTGCTGAGGAACCTGGTTGGTGTCCCCGTCATTTGTATTATGTTGTACCATCTTGGAGATGTTTCAAGTAGTGTCTTAAAAACACTCTGTGCCAAACTAACCCATAAGGCTGTAGATGTCATGAAACTCCATACTGAATCATTTGAATATTTAGGAACTGTGATATCTGATACAGGGTCTTTAGAATTGGAGTTTAATGAAAGATTGAAAAAAGCAAATATCAGACAATGGCAAGAGTAAATAAAATTTAGAAATCAAATCGCCGTAAATTACACATGAAAATCAGGCTAAATATCAGAGTAGTGAGATCGCTGTTACTGTATGGACATGAGTTGTGGTATGACAATGAAATACTATCCAACAGATTTTGTAGATTTGAGAACATAACCCTTGGGAGGATATTTGGAGTTAAATGGCAGGACAAGAATAGAAATTAAATTATAAGAGAGATTACTCAAGTACCATAAGTGGATGAGATCCGTATGAGGAGCAGATGGAGATGGTTTGGTCCTGCTCTTTGCACTCCCCAAGAGAGATTACTTCACCAAACTTTCAACTGGGCACCGCAAGGCACTAGAAGAGTTGGAAGACCCAGACCTACATGGCTGAGGACTATGAAGCGTGAAGTAGTAGAGGACGAATGGAGAATTATTGAATTAAAAGCTCAAGATAAAGACGACTGGCGGAATCTAACTGAGACCCTTTGCGTCAATAGGCGTAAGAGGAGATGATGATGATATATTGAGAGAGATAGAGAGAGGAGAGGCACTGTGATATGATCGGTAACACACAGGCCTCACAACTTCACACGTGAAGGGACCCATATGAATACAAACATTCATAGTTAAAAAGTTATGTTTCTCTGTTGATTTTTAACTATGAAACACTCATCAAGATTCTGGTCAACATAGACGGGCCATAAAACAGTGGGAAAAAGATGTGGGACTCGCAGTCTCGTCCCACAGAGCTTGTTAAGTAACAATCTTAAAACAACTTCTACTTTGTTTTATGAAATGGGATTTCTTTATTTATCTATTTTCCAATTTCAGTAGAATCTGATGTAGGCTAATATTTCAAAATGTTTGTACATCAGGGGTATATGCATACCTCATTGGCCTCAAGTTGTATCCACTTTTTTGCTTTCTACTGTACGTTTCTGATTCCCTTTCCTTCAACTTAATGTCCAAAATTCCTTCAATCTAGTATGGAAGGCTTTTCCTTATTTACAATTCGGCTCTGAATGCCCATCCCGCCCCCAACACCAGTCAGTAGCTATAATGTAGAAATGTGAAGAGATACCGACAAAAACCTTAAATAATGTTACATGGTTGACTTTGCCTTATTCTCAACATTACCTTTGAGTTCTATGAGGTTAGTTATTTAAAAGCTTTTTCTTTCTTTTTGTCAGAACACTATTTAGATTAACTTTATTAGACTAATTTTTGGAGGTAGAATATTCTTTTCTTTTCCTTACTTTGTTTTTTTTTTAGTTTAGAAATGTATGAAAAAATTATTAAGATGAAAGATTTCACGAGAAGAGAAAAGGATAATGGGAAAATTTTCAAGGATGTTAAATTAATAGGTGGCATTTTAAACCCTTCTAGCGTAGTAGCTGATTTTTCTTGCCAATTACTTTTTATTTATTTGTCAGTTCATGCCTATGTTAAGCCATATGTTTTTCGTCAGTTATTTACTTAACCAATATGTCTAAGTAGTCGCAAGAAAAGTCTAATATTTTTTTTCTAAGAATCATCAACCCTAGTCTGATAATATCCCTTGTAGCCTGAGATGCCGTTACAGGACAACACGGAGAGGTGGCCGAGCGGGGAAAAAAAATAAAGTAACATTCGAAGTATTGCATGAATTTTTTACCTAACAAAACATGTTGCATCATTATTACTATACTCAATTTTTTTTAGTGAGGCAGATTTGCACAGACTCGCAGGGGTGCCCTTCTCGCTCGGTAAAGTTTCCTGAGCGCTGATTGGTTGGGCAAGATAATTCTAACCAGTCAGAGAGCAGGAAATTTTCCCGAGCTAAAAGGGCACCGCTGCCATTCAGTGCAAATGTGCCTCATTAAAATAAAATGAGTATAGTATCCTGCTTCTCCGGAGGCACACAACACTTGTATAGGGCTAACATCAAGTTCTCCTAGTCTTTCTTGCTTCCATTATTTAATTATTTATAAATATCTGCATCCTCATATTTGTCCCTTTTGCTTTCTTGCCTATAAAATTCCTGTTCATCCACTCCTTGCA
>NC_090760.1:32057814-32070314 GCF_036898095.1 Palaemon carinicauda | reverse complement strand
GGCTATAGTGTACGAACTGCTCATAGAATTAGTAATGAAAATCTCTACTGGGGCAAAGAAGAAAAAGCATATACCCAACAAAAAGAGAGATGAATCTTTAATAACAACAGAAAACGAAGAAAGGCAACGTTGGGCAATGAATGGCAGATAGGGTGGGAATAATTTGATTGATATACCTGAAGCTGAAGAAGACCTTGATATGTCCATGAATGGATTCAGTATGTTTGAAGTCGAAGCTACCATAAAAAACCCAGGAGATGTAAACCCCTGGATATAATGGAATAACTGCCGAGATGAATTAACCGGAAAAGAAGTGACTCACTGAACACTTATCAGATTATTTTGTAAAATGTGGCGTGAAGAGCCAAAACATGATGAATGGGAGTGAAGATTATTGCTGAAATTGGCAAAAAAGAGTCTGCCCGATTGCAATAATTGCAGAGGCATCACACTAACGTCAGTTGTCATGAAAATAAATGGTATACTCATTCTAAAGAGAAAAGAGACAAAGATTGATGAAAAGCTGAAAGATGAACAAGCAGGATTTAGAAAAGGTGAAAATTGCACTGACCAAATTTTCAATTTGAGACATGTGGTACACCTATGCGTTAAATATAGAAATACACTTGATTACAATAGCATTTGCAAAGTTAATGTTAATGGATTTCTATCAAATAAATTTCCAGTAAACAGCTGAGTACTGCAAGGAAATGCGTTGTTATCTATGTAGTTTATCCCCCTCATTGATTTTGTAATATTTGGAACAGTTGGGTATGGTGGAGAAGGATTAGACTGGTTTGGTAATAGGAAATTAGCTGACTTATTATTATTATTATTACAACCATAGTTGGAAAAGCATGATGCTATAAGCCCAAGGGCTCCAATAGGGAAAATAGCCCAGTGAGGAAAGAAAATAAAGAAAAACTACAAGAAGCTTAAGAACCATAATAACATTAGAATGAATCTTTCATATATAAACTATAAAAACTTGAAAATATCAAGAGGATAAAAACTTCAAACTAGAAAGAGGAAGAGAAACAAGATAGAATAGTGTGCTCGAGTGTACCCTCAAGCAAGAAATCTCTAACCCAAGACATTGGAAGACCGTGGTACAGAGATTATGGCACTACCCAAGACTAGAGAACAATGGTTTGATTTTGGAGTGTCCTTCTCCTAGAAGAGCTGCTTACCATAGCTAAAGAGCATCTTCTACTCTCACCAATAGGAAAATAGCCATTGAACAATTACAGTGGCAGTAGTTAACCTCCTAAGAAAAGAAGAATTGTTTGGTAATTTCAGTGTAGTCAAGCGTATGAAGAAAGAGGAGAATGTGGTAGGAATAGGCCAGACTATTCTGTATAAGTGTAGGCTAAGATGAAATGAGCCGTAATCAGAGAGAAGGATCCAATGTAGTACTGTCTGGCCAGTCAAAGGACCCAATAACAATCTCTAGCGGTAGTATCTCAACGGGTGGCTATTCTTAAGATCAGAATATCACTTGTTTGGCAATGCTTGTTTACCAAAATGCATTAAATATCACACAATGCAAGGATGAAGATAAATAGAAGGAAGAGAGATGATCAAAACTGAATATGCAATGGAAAATTAAATATCGTTGGATGGGGAAAGGATTGATAAGGTAGAAACGTTTAATATCTAGGAGCTATGAACTCTAATACAGGATCTTTAGAATTGGAGTTTAATGGAAGATTGAAGAATGATAATCAATGGGTAGGTTAAGAAAAACTTGGAAATAAAATTGCCCGAAATTACAAATAAAAATCAACCTCCATACCGAAGTGTGCAAAATCAAGAAGAATACAGGGAGTTAAATGGCAGGACAGGATTAGAAATGAAACTGTACGAGGAATTACTCGAGTGCCATATGTGGATGAGATCATGGAGAGGCGTAGATGGAAATGATGATGAAGATTATGAGGATTTATATATATATATATATATATATATATATATATATATATATATATATATATATATATATATATATATATATGTTTGTGTATGTGTGTCTGTGCATATGCATATTTATATATATATATATATATATATATATATATATATATATATATATATATATATATATATATATATATACAGTATATATATATATATATATATATATATATATATATATATATATATATATATATATATATATATACATATACATGTGTATTTATACATACATATATATATATATATATATATATATATATATATATATATATATATATATATATATATATATATATTCATAGCCATGTATGTATATACATATTTATATATTCATATATACATATATATGTACATGTATATATATATATATATATATATATATATATATATATATATATATATATATATATATATATATACGTAAAGTATCTTATGAAATGTTACATGATAATCTCATCTGGAAGCCTAAATGAAACGCCTTGAACTTTTTTTTTTATTTCCTTTTTCTTTTTTTTTATCACTCGTTGTTTTTGCTCCCTCTACCTCATTCCCTAATGTCAACCATATATTTTCAAGTAAATTCCTTTTCTTATTTCAGAGGCCGCAAAACAAACCATTTCTAAGAGATCATAAATCATTTTTTTCGATATTCATACTTGGACATCCTCGTCTAGATGTTTCTCTTTATCCTAATCTAAAAGTCTGAGAGAAGAAGTACGTGCTTCCTAAATAGATTTGCCTTCATATTTCTTTTTTTATATGAGAAATACGCTATAAAAAATAAAACAGGAGAAAAAATGAAGGATTGCCAGGACAATTTTTTTTTCTATCTTTTTGTATCGAACCAGTTTTTTGTAAGGCTGAAAAGCAAAAAGAAAAAAATATATTGTTATTTATGATCTCACAGACGGACGATAAAATATACGGAAAATGAGTGAGATGAAATATAAGATCATTCGATGCCTAAAATTAAATTTTTTTTTCCCAAATTTCTATCGAAACCTTGATCTTTATAAAGTAAGCAATCAAAGACCTTTTAAAGGAACTATGAACTCCACGTTCATATCCATAAGAGATTCTAAAGGGCAGAGACTGGCGATAGGTTTCAAAGGTTGTTATATCCACCCAGTTTCATTAGAGGTGCTTCTTCACAAGCCATGATTACAGATGTTGCTAGAAATGGTATTCGAAGCTTATTGACGAACTCGTTCGATTGGTGCGTTTTTATTAGGTTTAAAGCTCTCTAGTATGAGCAGATATTCTTTCGATTTTTTATTTCAAGTTATATAATTAATTTCTATTTATATAGGGAATTAATTTTAGGATCTCTCAAAAACACACACGTGAACAAATAAACCAGACATGCAAACTCACATCCTCCCATCGCAAAAGAGAAGAAAGAAGCACAAAAGCGGAGTAAATGGTGCTTCCTTCCCTGCTCTAATGACAGCGGAGATGGAGTCCAGACGAAATTAGAAAGGGTTTCTTATTCCCGGTGGTACACGAAAACTTCAGTTGTGAAAAAAAGGGTAGCGAGCCATTTGCCCCCAGAACAATTAAAGAAATTCAAGAAAATCCCTAACGTGTTCGCTGAGCTAGAAGCAACTGCTACAGAAAGGGCAAACACAAAAATGTGTTGTGAAACGTTCTCACCACAAGTAGGCTATTGTGGTATAAAAATTAAGATCTTCCTTTGAATAGAGCCACGATAAAAATACTAAGAAAAACAAATCTAAATACAGAGTAAAAATGTACAATGAATCCATTCCTGGGACAAAAGTTTCAGGAGCTAATGACTGCCTCCGCCAGGTTAATTTCACTTTTTTCATTATCTCTCTCTCTCTCTCTCTCTCTCTCTCTCTCTCTCTCTCTCTCTCTCTCTCTCTCTCTCTCTCTCTCTCTCTGTGAATTGGATGAACGCTTAACTCTAGCAATGAATACGTAATAAGGATATCAATTTCCTTATAAATTGAATGGGTTAGTTTTATTTTGAAAATGATTTTGACTTCTATATCACTTTTTCGAAATCAAAGTAGCTTTAAATACATTATATAGACAGTGCTGGAATAAAGTTTTTACGATCGCTATATCTAAGGATAACTAAGAAATGACCACAATTGATTTGAAGGTTAATAAAGAAACGATTCCTTTACTCAGACATTTATAATTACTTATAGGAAATAGGTTAGTCAAGTATCTGCAGTATCCTATTGAAAATAAAATCTAAATAAATAATACCAAAATAGCTACATGATAAACTACTTCCTGAAAGAAGAAATTTGATTAAATTCATTGATATATAAAACAGGAAAAGAATTCCAAAGCTCGATAGTCAACAGAAGGGAATTCTTAATAAGGCACTATTGATGGCAATAAAAGAGTGGGGAGGGGGAGGGGAAATATGGGGTGAAGAAAGGTGGAACACTTATCTTAGTACCAATAGAAAAAACAATAAAGATATGCGTAATTCGGAGAGGAGAAGTAAAGAGAGAAGAGATTAGAGAGGGATGATCTAAGAAGGGTTTAATAAATACTATAAAGACAGAGAGACAAATAAGGAAGAACCCAAAACATTCGGGCAACAATCTAAATTGCTTGAAAACATCATTAAAAGACTTTGGCAAAGGAATTAGAACCAAAATGTATCTTGCAAGAAAGGATTAAGTAATTCTCTTCTTAGTCAAACAGAAAAATCATGGTTAGGTGTGAGTAAAATATTTATCAACATAGGTTGAGTAAAATAAGGTTAGTTTAATGGCCAACAAACGTTGAAATCCAGCAAAGAAACTGTTAGAATTTTTGTATTTAAGAAAAATAAGGATCAGAATTTGTTGAAAATCCGTATCCTACTAATAAAACTGAATAATTAGGAAGATTCTGTTTGAAAGATTAGGGGTTGAATGACAAGGTCAACACTAAAGCAAAATTTTGTATTTATATCATCATCATCTACATTATCATTATTGTCATTCTTATCATCATCATCATCATCATCATCATTTTTATTATTGTTATTATTATTATTATTATTATTATTATTATTAATATTATTATTATTATCATTATTATTATTGATCCGGCCATTTGTGGGAAATAATTCTTCAGGACTAGTTTTACTAAAATGATTTACTTTATGCTCCTAATACAATGGTATGGGTATGGATACGCCATGCAGATTTCTCTTTCACTAAATGAACTTTCCGAGTTAAAATTACTAGCCTACACTTACTGAAGTTACAAATCATGCTTGTGTAAATTGTAGTGCAACTTCCAGAGACTTTCTGCTAAAGAATATCTAATGGTCAGACAACACGAATTCTGGCCCTTCGCAGAGAGTAGGGCCCCTGCCAGGATAGCCGGACTCGAGATGGTCATGGTCTTTTGTTGGACTCCCCTCTAATATCACATACTAGAGGGCTCTTGTTTTCCACATTACAAGGGGCAAAGGGTACCGCCTACCTGAAGTGGAAGTGGAATTGTTTTATCCTTTTCTACTTACAAGGTGTACTGCTTTCCTGAAGTTGGAAGTGTCGTCGTATCGACAGAGGGAGCCTGACGACGAAGTGGGATGAGGGTTAGACCGTATGTTCACCGTGACCTTATCACTTCCTAGTTTTGGGAAAGAGGAGGCCGCCTGCTTGTTTGCGGTTCTCTTTGTACCCAGCACTCTAGGTGTAGCTACGTCCACCTAACAAAATGGCCGCTCCTTTTTTATCGTAAGTCACCTGCTTTTGGGTGGCTAATAGTCATAATATTGGTATGCACCTTCCCCGAGAAAGGCCGGCTGTTATGACTAAAGAAAATGCAAACATTATCTGGTTTAGTCAACATGACTACCCATAGCTCAATCACTCTCTAGTCTCTCAATAAAACTAATTTCTTTCTTCATAATATCAACCCTATCCATTTGTCTCTCTATCTCCTAATGAATGAATAACACTAATGCAATAATCAATTACGTACAATTACTAACTCATTCATTATTAATATAAATGAAATAACACAACTCCTTGCATTCTTATGGAATCTATACACAATAACATGCAACATCATTTTACTGATTTCCCAGCAATAAGCAACAGTAACTCTTCTATTTTATCCAGTTTCTTAAAAAGAAAATACTTCACAACATTATAGATTATCAATGTAATGAACAAGATGAATAATACATTAAACACAGTCAAATATGCTGCCACCTCTCTATTAAAAAATTTAATATACTAATTTTAAAGTTGCAGCGCCTAATTTTCTATTACATTCAAATGTTCAAATCTTGCCCTAAAAGGTGGCCGATGTTAAACAACCGAGACATCGTTAGGATGGTTCGAATGTGAGGATGAGTGGAATTACCGATATCACTCAAAGAAATACAATGAAGAGAGAGAACTTTTTCATTCTTTTAAGAAATTTAATCTAATATTATTTCGAAACTAATTCATTAAATGATTTTATCATAACTTTTTTTTTGAATTTTCCTATCCTATTTTTATATAAAATTTTCTTGAATAACATTGGAATATTCATAACACCGAAATATCCCTCGTATGCATTTTCTTAAGCAATCCTCTCTCTCTCTCTCTCTCTCTCTCTCTCTCTCTCTCTCTCTCTCTCTCTCTCTCTCTCTCTCTCCACATAATTACACACTATGGCATACGTATTATATGTAGGGGCTAATAGTGTATCGTTTCAAATAGCACCTATTGGGTCACCAATCATTAACAAGTGGCCTTTGCTCAAAATTTCGAAGGTAAGGAGGTTTAAAGGTTTAGTTGTTGATTTGAGTGTTTTCCTTTGATTTCGCTGCTCGGTGTGGTTAGGGTCGCTTTTGTCACAGGCTACTTGGCTCCGGCCCTCTTACAGAAAACAATATTATTTGCTATATCAATTATATTAGTTTAAGGTTGGATGGCAAAAAACTCCTAATCAATCAATCAATCAAATTATCTGGACAAGTCGTTCACTTCCAAGCGAACTCCCTTCCCTGGTGACTATTGCTCAATTCGAACTTATGTCTCTTAGCCGAAACCATGCTTGCAAAACAAATACAAGTTTATTACAAGTCTACCGTACATATTCCTGTCAAATTCAGGAATCTGTTCCTAGACTTGAAAACAACCCCTCTCCACTATGATAGCTGATAAGTGAATTTGCAACACGTGGTTATATATCATGAATCTATACCAACAACAACGTGTTGCAAACACTAATCAGCTATCATAGTGGAGATGAGTTTATTTCAAATCTAAGAACAGATTCCTTAATTCGACAGGAATATGTACGGTAGACTTGTAATAAACTTGTATTTGTTTTGATAGTTTGGTTAGTTCTGCAAGCATGGTTTCGGCTAAGAGGCATAAGTTCGAATTTCTGCCCAGCCAGAAGCTGTTATCATGAATGAATTTCTAGTGGATATTTACTCCCAAAGATAGAATTCGATATTAAGTGATATTGTGGTTATTTACATTAATTAGAATCAAGAGTGTTAGTCATATATATATATATATATATATTATATATATATATATATATATATATATATATATATATATATATATATATATATATATACTGTACACACATATATATATATATATATATATATATATATATATATATATATATATATATATATATATATATATATATATATATATTTTTATACTTGTCATGTTACAACCCTATTTGTGTCCGATCTATCGGAGTCCAGACATGGAAGGCTATACTGTATATGAATGGTCTGGGACTCACTAATGGGTGTTAAGTAGCAGGAGCCCACATGGTGAGGAGGAGGTATGCTGGCTGTTTAGTTCAGCACTCACCTGGGTGAAGCGGGGTCATTTCATTCATAAAAAATATCTGAAGCATATGCTGTATTTAATTGTAGCACCTTTTTGGCCCACATTTCGAGGTTCCTTACCTCTAGCATCAAGGTTTTTTCGACCTCTTTTTTTGAGGTGCATTACTTCTAGCATTTGAGGTTCTTTGACCTCTATTTTGGGGTGCCTTATCTCTAGCATTAGGGTTTTTTTTACCTCTATTTTAGGTGCTTTAACTTTAGCTTTACGACATCTATATTTTTAGTTGCCTTATCTCTGGCATTAGGGAATTTATTACCTGTATTTTGAGGTGCCTTATTTCTAGCATTAGCGACTTTTGACCTCTATTTTTAGGTGTCTTATCTCTAGCATTAGGGGTTTTTTTTACCTCTGTTTTTAGGTGCCTTAAGTTTAGCTTTACGGGCTTTATGACCTGTATTTCTAGGTGCCTTATCTCTAGCATTAGGGTCTTTTTTACCTCTTATTTTGAGGGGCCTTATCTCTAGCATTAGGGCATTTTTGACCTCTTATTTTGAGGTGCCTTATCCCTAGAATTAGGAGCTTTTTACCTCTATTTTCAGGAGCCTAATCTATAACATTGGGGCTTTTTGACCTAATATTTTGAGGTGCCTTATCTCTAGCATTAAAAGCTTTTTACCTCTATTTTCAGGAGCCTAATCTGTAGCATAGGGCCTTTTGATCTCTTGTTTTGAGGTGCCTTATCTAGATCTAGCATTAGGAACTTTTTACCCGTATTTTAAGGGCTTTTTGACCTAATATTTTAAGGTGCCTTATTTATAGCATTAGGGGCTTTTTATCCTCTGATTTTGAGGTGCCTTATCTCTAGCTTTAGGGGATTTTTACCTCTATGTTGAGGTGACTTATCTCAAAGATTAGGAGCTTTTTTACCTCTTTTTTTAGATGCCGTAATTTTAGATTTAGGGGCTTAAACACCTCTATTTTTAGATGCCTTACCTCTAGCATAGAGGAACATTTTGACCCCTGATTTTGAGGTGACTTATCTCTTGTATTGGGGGATTTTTTACCTCTATGTAGACATGCCTTATCTCTAACATTAGGAGCTTTTTTACCTTTAATTTTGAGGTGACAGGTGCCTTATCTCTAGCATTAGGGGCCTTTTTACCTCTATTTTTAGGAGTCTTATATATAGCATTAGGGACTTTTCGACCTCGATTTTGAAGTGCATTACTTCTAGCATTAGATGCTCTTTGACCTTTTTTTTAGGAGCCTATATATAGCATTAGTGGCTTTTTGTCCTTGATTTTAAGGTGCATTACTTTCAGCATTAGAGGCTCTTTGACATCTATTTTTATGTGTATTATTTATAGCATTAGAGGCCTTCGACCTCGATTTTGAGGTGCATTACTTTTAGCATTAGAGGCTCTTTGACCTCTCTTTTTAGGTGCCTTATTTATAGCATTAGGGGCTCTTTGACCTCGATTTTGAGGTGCATTACTTTTAGCATTAGAGGCTCTTTGACCTCTCTTTTTAGGTGCCTTATTTATAGCATTAGGGGCTTTTGACCTCTCTTTTTAGGTGCATTATGTGTAGCACTAGAGGCTCTTTGACCTCTAATTTTAGGTGCATTATTTAAAGCAAGAGGGTTTTTTTTTTTACCTCGATTTTGAGGTGCATTACTTTTAGCATTAGAGACTCTTTGACCTCTATATTTAGGGGCCTTATTTATAGCATTAAGGGCCTATTGACCTTGGTTTTTATGTGCATTACTTCTAGTATTAGGAGCTCTTTGACCTTTCTTTTTAGGTGCCTTATTTATAGTATTAGGGGCTTATTTACCTCGATTTTCAGGTGCATTACTACTAATATTAGGAGCTCTTTCACCTCTCTTTTTTAGGTGCTGTATTTATAGTATTAGGGGATTCTTGACCTCGATTTTGAGGTGCATTACTTTTAGCATTTGAGGCTGTTTGACTTCTCTTTTTAGGTGCCTTATATTTAGCATTAGAGGCTTATTGACCTCGATTTTGAGATGCATTGCTTCTTACATTAGAGGCTCTTTGACCTCTATTTTTAGGAGCCTTATTTATAGCATTAGGGGTTTTTTTACCTTTATTTTTACGTGTGTTATTTATAACATTAGGGTCTTTATTACCTCGACTTTAAGGTGTATTTCTTTTAGCATTAGCGGCTCTTTGACCTTTTTTTTTAGGTGCCTTATTTACAGCATTGGGGGCTTCTTGACCTCGATTTTGAGGTGCATTTCTTTTAGCATTAAAGGCTCTTTGACCTTTATCTTTAGGTGCCTTATTTATAGCATTAGTGTCTTTTTTTACACCGATTTTGAGGTGAATTACTTTTATCATTAGAAGCTCTTTGACCTCTATTTTTTGGTGCCTTATTTATAGCATGAGGGTTTTTTATACCTCGATTTTGAGGTACATTTCTTTTAGCATTAGAGGCTCTTTGACCTCTATTTTTAGAGGCCTTATGTATAGCATTAAGGGCTTCTTGACCTCAATTTTGAGGTGCATCTTTTTAGCATTAGAGGTTCTTTGACCTTTTATTTTAGGTGCATTATTTATAGCATTAGGGTCTTTTTTACCTGAATTTTGAAGTGAATTACCTTTAGCATTAGAGGCTCTTTGACCTATATTTTTAGGCGCCTTATTTATAGCATTAGGGTCTTCTTGACCTCAATTTTGAGGTACATTACTTCTAGTATTAGGAGCTATTTGACCCTTATTTTTAGGTGCCTTATTTATAGCATCAGGGGCTTTTTTACCTCTATTTTAAGGTGCATTTCTTTTAGCATTAGAGGCTCTTGGACCTCTCTTTTCAGGTGCCTTATTTATAGCATTACCGGCTTTTCGACCTCAATTTTAAGGTGAATTACTTCTAGCATTAGGGGCTCTTTGACCTCTATTTTTAGGTGCCTTATTTATAGCATTAGGGGCTTCTTGACCTCAATTTTGAGGTGCATTTCTTTTAGCTTTAGAGGCTCTTTGACCTCTATTTTTAGGTGTCTTATTTATAGCATTGGGGTCTTTTCGACCTCGATTTTGAGGTGCATTACTTCCAGCTTTGAAGGCTCTTTGATCTTTATTTCCTTTGATCTTTATTTTTACATGCTTTATTTATAGCATTAGGGCTTTTTGACCTCGATTTTAAGGTGAATTACTTCTAGCATTAGAGGCTCTTTGACCTCTATTTTTAGGTGCCTTATTTATAGCATTACGGGTTTCTTGACCTCGATTTTGAGGTGCATTTCTTTTAGATTTAGAGGCTCTTTGACGTCTCTTTTTAGGTACCTTTTTTATAGCATTAGGGTCTTTTCGACCTCGATTTTGAGGTGCATTACCTCCAGCATTAAAGGCTCTTTGACCTTTATTTTTACGTGCCTTATTCATAGCATCAGCGGTTTTTCGACCTCGATTTTAAGGTGAATTACTTCTAGTATTAGAGGCTCTTTGACCTCTCTTTTTAGGTGCCTAATTTATAGCATTACTGGCTTTTCGACCTCGATTTTTAGGTGCATTACTTCTAGCATTAAAGACTCTTTGACCTTTATTTTTAGGTGCCTTATTTATAGTATTAGGGGCGTTTTGACTTCGATTTTGAGTTGCATTACTTCTAGCATTAAACGCTGTTTTACCTTTATTTTTAGGTGCCTTATTTATAGCACTAGGGGGATTTTGACCTCTATTTTTAGGTGCCTCATATAAAGCATTAGGGCCTTTTTGACCTTGATTTGGAGGGGCTTTACTTTTAGCCTTAGAGGTTCCTTGACCTCTATTTTTAGGTGCCTTATTTCTAGCATTAAGGGTTTTTTACCTCTATTTTGTGGTGTCTTATTTGCATTAGGGGCTTTTTTTACCTCTATTTCAAGGTAATTTACCTCTAGCATTAAAGGCTATTTTACGTGTTCGTTTAAAGGCTCTTCGTTGCTGTTCTCTTCTGTCTGTTCAAGTTTTTCAAGATCTTTAGTTTTTCGCTTTCCTTTGATATATCATCTTCCACTTTCCTTAGTTCGTCAATTTCCTTCGAGATTTCATCGTATTCTTTCTTAGTTTGTCAGTTTCCTTCTAGATTTCAAGAGAGATTTCAGTGACATGTGTTCTCAGGTCGTCAGATTTCTCAGAGAAATCGATGGCATCCATGTCTCTGTCCATAGGGGAGATGGGTAAAGAGAGGAATACTATAGATTTTCTCCGCATACGTCATCTCGCTAAAGTAAACGACGAGCAACACAATATATTTACCAATACGATCAGGATATGTCCTATCTTCAATGTCGAATTTTGGGACTATCCTGTTGAAGAACCACACGTCGCTCACCGTTTAGTTGAACCATTCTGTCTTCGTCCTTATTTTCTTATTTCTAATAGTTTCCAGTTATAAGACATCGTTACAAAAGCCCAAGCAAAGGATCATTTAAGGCGCGTACACTATGTTCCTTAAAGCTCAAGAACTTTTGCAGCAATCACCAAAACTAGCTGTAGATGAAGGTGTTCCGAAGAGCCTCCTGTGTATCCTGTAGTTGTAATACGCAATTCTCACAGTCAGCTCCATGTTCCAAAAATAGCCATTAGCAATGTTCACTGCGTTGCATGCTTAGTTTAAAAAGAAAAAAAAAAAAAAAAAAAAAAAAAGATCAGGTCTTCAGAAGTCATTTGAAGCTCGGGGTGGAGCCGTTCAGAACTGCTCCGGGAAGATTCTGTTCTGGAG
>NC_090760.1:32035314-32042814 GCF_036898095.1 Palaemon carinicauda | reverse complement strand
TACCATGGAATTCTGAATGCCCTCCAGAACGGAATCTCAGAACGGTTTCGGAAGAAAACTTTCCCGAATTTCCAAAAGTCTTCAAAGACATAGCCGAATACTTAACATGGATTTCTGAATGACTCCAGAACTGAAATTTCCAGGAGCAGTCCTTAACCACTCCTCCCCGAGCTTCAAATGACTTCTGAAGACCTGATGTTAATTTTTTCAAACGTAGCCTGCAACACCTAACATGATCTGTATGTAGCTGGCGAAAATCTAACCAAGGAATTGCGCATCAATAGGTGTAAGAGGAAATGAGTTGACTGGGAGAAGGATTTCACTTAACTCACAGAGATCGCGTTCTGGCGGAATAGGAAGCTGCCGGTAAGAATTGTGTGTTACGTCTTCCGAACATCATCAACTACAGATGGTTTTGGTTGCTGCCGAAGTTGCCGATCGTTCGTTTTATATCGAACCAACCTATAGAAAGACACGGGATCTTCCGTTGGCAGCTGAGCTTTGAAGATCATAATGTATGCGCCTTGAAGGATCCTTTGCTTGGGCTTTTGGGACGATGTCTTATTAAAGGAGACTCTTGGAAAAAGAGTACGAGGCTTTGTATCGGTGCAAAAACGGATTGCGGGGAATGAGGATGGAGGCAGAATGGTTCAACTGAACGGTGAGTGACGTGTAGCTCTTCAACAGGATTGTCCCAAAATTCGCCATTGAAGTAAGGATATATCCAGACGACATTGGTAAATATATCATGTTGCTCGTCATTTACTTTGGCATGATAGTGTATGCGGAAAAATCGATAGTATTCATCTCTTTACTCATTGCCCAGATAGGTAAAGAATAAATGCCTTCGATTTACCTGAGGAATCTGACGAAGTGAGGACTCGCGGCACTGAAATCTCTTTTGAAATCTAGAAGGACACTGACGAACTAAGGAAAAGAGACAATGAAATCTCGAAAGAAATAAATAATCAAATGAAAGAAGATCTTGAAAAACTAGAAGACAGGAGAGAACAGCGAAGAGGAGCCTCTAATGCCAGAGGTAAGGCACCTAAAAATAGAGAGCCTCTAATGCTAAAAGTAAGGCATCTCAAAATATAGATCGAAGACCCTCTAATGCTAAAAGTATGGAACCTAGAAATATATGTCAAAGAACTTCTAATGCTAGAAGTGTGGGAGCTAAAGAGAGAGGTCAAAGAACTTCTAATGTTAGAGGTGTGGGAGCTATAAAGAGAGGTCAAAGAACTTCTAATGCTAGAGGTGTGGGAGCTAAAAAGAAGTCAAAGAACTTCTAATGCTAGAAGTGTGGGAGCTAAAAAAAGGTCAAAGAACTTCTAATGCTAGAGGTGTGGGAGCTAAGAAGAGGTCAAAGAACTTTTAATGCTAGAGGTGTGGGAGCTAAAAAGAAGTCAAAGAACTTCTAATGCCAGAGGTGTGGGAGCTAAAAATAGGTCAAAGACCTTTTAATACAAGGGATGTGGGAGCTAAAAAGAGGTCAAAGATCTTCGAATGCAAGGGGTGTGGGAGCTAAAAAGAGGTCAAAGAACTTCTAATGCAAGGGGTGGGGGAGCTAAAAAGAGGTCAAAGAACTTCTAATGCAAGGGGTGGGGGATAGATGTCGCCAGCGAGGCTTTGGGGAAGGCGCGGCATTAAATATGTATTATAAATACTAAACTCTTTCTTATCTTGACAGCACAAATGAAATATTACAAGTTCCAACGTGTAACTAAGCGCTCACGAAATACGAGTCAACCTTTTACTTCTGCTTGGAGGATATCCTCGCAAATAAAAGGTAATCATTATGAATACGGAAAAAAAGATTTGCTTACACTTCTACCTTTTGCTTCAGAGAATTACCTTGTACTTCTACCTTATGCTTACAAGGATATCCTTCATTTTTATGAATACCTCCCATTGTTTGGTATCGACATGTGTTTCGGGTCACTTCGCGACCTTTCTTCAAGACTACATTGAGTTTAGGAACTATACTTCAATATAAATGTTATGATGGTGAAAATTTGGTTAAATTTTCACCATCATAACCTATATCAATTATATTAGTTTAAGGTTGGAAATTTAAAATGCACCAACAGTTAACATAATCTATATTGTTTCAGAAGTGATTGGTGACAGTAAAATATGTGAAATGATGATGTGGTATATAGGATGTAGGGTATAAAATATTAAACTATCAACACATTGTTTACTCAAATTATCTGGTCCAGCGTCAATAACCTTAGACGTCAGGATGCCAAAAAACTCTTAATCAATCAATCAAATTATCTGGACAAGTCGCTCACTTCCAAGAGAACCCCCTTCCCTGGTGACGATTGCTCAATGCTCAAAGGTCCGAGTCTAGGTGGGTTCACCCTTCCCAAGGCAAAAGGAAATATATCCTTTGCATTGTGTATTCGTATTATTATAATTTTATTTGTCGTTTCGTGTCCTGATGTCCAAGGCCTTAAAAGTGTTCCCCCGGTAAGCTCTTCAAGAAATCCATTACTCTCGACATTGTTCAATCAGTCTTTCGCATATTTACTTCCTTATCTATAGTCTTGATATAATTTTAAACACCTGGAAAGGAAACTGTATAAAATATTGTCATCTTATTATTTTGTTTTTTATTTACTAAAAAACTTCCACCTGAAGGATCTTATCATAACCAAGAGACCTGTAAACCTCAAACATTGGAGATGAGGGTAGAAGGATATAAGCAGGTGGGGGTTAAAGATGATGGTGGAGAGGTAGCAATTGGGTGATCTTAATGTATGGCTTGACGAGATTTGCTTATCAACATTTATGAAGTGATGATGATGATGATAATACCCCTATTGATAACATTTAATATCCATGATTCCAACTCGCAATGAAAACGGGCTTATATCGTTCTAACATTGATTTGAGGTGGTCATTGAACATCTTTGAAACATGGGATCTTCACCCAAGAGAATTACAATTCCAACACCAACTTGTAAAGTAGTTAGCATCTTGTGTGATCCTTGGGAACATTCAAATGATATAAAATATTGGATACAGGTATATATATATATATATATATATATATATATATATATATATATATATATATATATATATATATATATATATATATATATATACAGCGAGAGAGAGAGAGAGAGAGAGAGAGAGAGAGAGAGAGAGAGAGAGAGAGAGAGAGAGAGAGAGAGAGAGAGAGAGTGTGTGTTGCAATGATTTTGGATGTCTCAAAGACTTTTTAGTCCATTCGCAGATACTCCATTTGCTCTTTGGTATAACGATTTAGTTTAAGCATTTGGAGAGTTGTTATCATCTTACCTAACTTATTCTAGAACTCGAGAGAGAGAGAGAGAGAGAGAGAGAGAGAGAGAGAGAGAGAGAGAGAGAGAGAGAGAGATATTGCAAAAAAGGTATATATTATTCCCACGTATATCAATTGGAATAGTCAGTTCCCACAATATTTAAGGTTGTTCCATACAGAAATGTAATAAGGAATGCAAATATTTTGGTGTGATTATATTTTTCGATAACTATTCTCGAAAACTATTGCATATTTTAAAAGAATAAGCGATAAGACCTCTCTATCTCTTTCATATATACACACACACACACACACACATATATATATATATATATATATATATATATATGTATATATATATATATATATATATATATATATATATATATATATATATATATATATATATATGTGTGTGTATATATATATATATATATATATATATATATATATATATATATATATGTGTGTGTGTGTGAATGATATATATATATATATATATATATATATATATATATATATATATATATATATATATATATATATATATATATATATATATATATATATATATATATATATATATATATATATCATATATATATTGTGTTTATACATTATATTGTATATATATATATATATATATATATATATATATATATATATATATATATATATATATATATATATATATATATATATATATATATGTATCATTAATCCTCGCACTTCTTTGACTGATATCGGTAATTACCCTCCTCCTCACATTCGAACCATAATAACGATGTCTTGGTTGTTTAAATGTCAGGCCACCTTTCAACCTTTCAGGGCAAGAAGGACATGATGTATCCAAGTCGGGTCTGGCGAGACGACACCGGTTTTGTTGCTGGGTGTACAATGGTTTGATTTCGGAGCGTCTTTCTCCTAGAGGAGCTACTTACCTTAGATAAATAGTCTCTTCTACCCTTACCAAGAGGAAAGTAGCCAATGAACAATTACAGTCCAGTAGTTAACCCCTTGAGTGAAGAAGAATTTTTTGGTAATCTCAGTGTTGTCGATGGTGGAGGGGAATGTAGAAAGTATAGGGCAGACTATTCGGTGTATGTGTATCTCAACGGGTGGCTGGTGATCATTCTCCAGCGAATCCGCTAAACGATCATACTAGACAACTCTGATATATCATATTCTTGTAAAATTTATATGAAATCCCAAGCAGACTGGAATGGGATTTTACATGATCTTTTGTGCTTGAATTGGTCACAATTATATAATAGTGTAGATCCTGTTGTCCCTTTGAATGTGAATCTAGTCAACATAATTGATAGGCGTATCCCTTCTCGTGTGCTAAGGTACCGAGTGAAGGACAAACCGTGGTTCAATGATGATTGTAGACGTGCTTATTTGGAGAAACAGGAGGCCTATCATCTTTGGATGGGTAACAGATCAGATTTGACCTGGAACAACTATACTCAGTTTCGAGCTTTTGCTCAGAGAGTTTATGCCTCAACTGAAAAGGAGTACAATTTAACCATAAAAGAAACACTTTCTGGTACAACTCAGGAACATAAATGGTAGTCTACCCTTAAATCTGCACTCTTTGGTGTAGATGCAACAGTTCCTCCTTTACTTAAACCAGATGGCTCAGTCACTCACTGTCCAAATGAAAAGGCAACCCTTTTGGCTGATGTTTTTGACAGTAAACAGAGTAATGAAAAACTTGAACTTCCTCATTCCTGTTTTCCTGAGGCTAAACTAACTAGTCTAGCTTTTCGATCTCGTGAGATTAAAGCTCTGTTGGTGGACCTTGATGCTTATGGAGGTGTAGATCCAAATGGTATTTTTCCTTTGTTTTTTATAAAGACAGCAGATTTCTTAGCTCCAAAGTTATCTGTTATTTTGCGCAAGTTAGCAAGAAGAGGAGCTTTTAGCACTAGTTGGAGAATTGGTAATGTTACTCCTCTATGTAAATGTGTTTGTGGTAGCTCAAGTCCTACTGATTACCGCCCAATTTCCATAACTCCCGTATTATCTAAAGTTTTTGAACGTCTTCTGGCAAAACGTCTTAATAGGTTTGCTGAAGGTAATCATCTACTCCCTAGTTTGCAATTTGGTTTTCGTAAAGGCCTTGGAGCATGTGATGCCCTTCTTACAATCTCCAATGCTGTACAGAAATCCCTTGATTGTGGCCAGGAAGTTCGTATGATTGGCCTTGATTTTAGTGCTGCCTTTGACCGTGTTAATCATGAGGCCCTTGTTTTCAAACTGAAACAGTTGGGAGTGGGTGGGTCGTTCTTAGCATTATTATTGATTTTTTAAGAAATAGATCTCAAAGAGTTGTTGTTGATGGGCACCATAGTGATTATAGGAATGTGATATCCTGTGTTCCACAGGGTAGTGTTCTTGGCCCATTACTTTTCATACTATATACACATGACATGTGGTTTGGCCTAGAAAACAAGCTTGTTGCATATGCATATGATGCTACTCTTTTTGCATCAATTCCATCCCCTGAATGTAGATCTAGGGTTGGTGAATCCCTTAATAGAGATTTAGCTAGAATTAGTGCATAGTGCAAATTATGAGGTATGAAGTTGAATCCTAACAAAACTCAAAGTATGATTGTAAGTAGGTCAAGGACGGTGGCTCCTCAACATCCGGATCTCAGTATTGATAATGTTTCTTTAAATATGTATGACTCTTTCAAAATTTTAGGTGTGATTCCCGACAGTAAATTTACTTTTGAGAAACATATAAGGTCTGTGTCTTCTTCAATTGCACAAAAAATAAGCTTATTGAGAAAGTCTTTCAAGATTTTCGGTGATCAATCTATTCTGAAGAAGTGTTTTAATTCTTTCATTCTACCTTGTTTTGAGTATTGTTCTCTTGTCTGGTCTTCAGCTGCTGATTCTCATCTTAATTTGTTGGACAGAAACTTACGGTCTATAAAATTTCTTATTCCTGATCTAGATATTAATCTCTGGCACCGTCGTTCAATTAGTTCATTATGTATGTTGCATAAGATTTTTCATAACTCTGACCATCCTTTACATTCAGATCTCCCTGGACAATTCTATCCTGTTCGTAATACTAGGCAGACAGTTTATTCTAGTAGCCAGGCCTTCTCCATCACGAGGCTTAATACTACGCAGTACTCTAGAAGTTTTATTCCAGCTGTTACCAAGTTGTGGAATGATCTTCCTAATCGGGTGGTTGAATCAGTAGAACTTCAAAAGTTCAAAGTTGGAGCAAATGCTTTTTTGTTGACCAGGCGGACATGAGTCTTTTTATAGTTTATTTATGACATATTTGTTTTTGATGTTGTTAATAGTTTATATATGACATGTCTGTTTTGACGTTGTTACTTATTTTAGAAAGATTTATTGTTATTTTGTTCTCTTCATTTATTTATTTCCTTGTTTCTTTTCCTCACTGGGCTATTTTTCCCTGTTGGAGCCCCTGGGCTTATAGCATCTTGCTTTTCCAAATAGGGCTGTAGCTTGGATAGTAATAATAATAATAATATATAATCATGGGTGTATTTTCCAGGTTTAATTATGCCAAATCGTTTCTATTTTTGTGATAGCCAAACTAAGGTCTATCAAATAACACTTTGTCAAGGTACTATTGACAGGTTTGACATTTTTTATTTATCTATTTCATGTTGTGTGAGGGTCACTCCTGATATATTCTTTATAGACATGATGATAACACAGTTTAAAACATTTAGCTTTGAAATATGAAATCAATCAAACTTCCAAAAAGGGGAACAATGCTGATATTGCGTTTTGCTTTACTTCCAACTATCTATCATCTGAATGTGTCATATAGTATTTGTGTGTTGCCTTTTTTAGGTACATTAACAAAACATAGAAAAATAATAATGAATTTTTTACTTTCGAAAGTGTGCTCATTGACATAATCATTTCATTATGAATTCTAATTTTTTAGGATGAATGGAATTAATTAGATTGGTTTAATTTACTTATTTTAATACTATGTAGTAGTTTGACTTCCATATAGCGGGCATCTTGGATTTCACCTGACAAAACATTAAGGACCAAAAATTGGAAACGGGTTTTTCTTACTTATTTGAGTTTGATCGTGGAAAAATCTATCTAAAAAGCTCACATAATTGCATAACTTAGAGTACTATGTTTTCAAAAATCAGTTGGAAGCATTTTAAGATTCAGAAACACTACTCGAGA
>NC_090760.1:31992814-32030314 GCF_036898095.1 Palaemon carinicauda | reverse complement strand
CCACTCATACACCAGCCTGTAGCGCCTAAAAAACGGCTGTGTTGTGCTACAGACCCGTGAGCCCATGACCCATCTAATTAATCAATCATTAGAAAGTACCAGTGATCACCCTCACCTTTTAGCCTTAAAGATCCCATATAATATACCCAAAACATTATAGTCTTCTGTAAACAAACCATGATTAATAAATCTTGAATATACATTTACTTCTACTCACTACGTGCCCACTTCAACAGCACACACACCATAATTAGAACGATACAGATACTACCTTTAATAACTGCATAGCCCTCTGTCAATAATCTAATACTCAACGCTGCGAGAGAGAAAATCGGCAAAAATATTATCTTTTCCTGGGATGTGGGAAAATTCTAAATTCCATTCTTGCAGCATGAGACTCCACCTCATCAATCGTTGATTTTTATTTTTGTATCTGCTGATGAAGGTCAGGGGATTATGATCTGTCAAGACCTCAATAGGTGTATCTGAGGAGGAGAGATAAACCTGAAAATGATTAATAGCGAATATTAACGCAAGAGTCTCTTTCTCCACAGTTGAATACCTACGTTGGGCGGAGGACAATTTTTTTGAAACGAATGCGACAGGATGAGAAACTCCCTACTCGTCATTCTGCAACAACACCGCTCCTACACCAACGTCACTTGCATCCGTGGCAAGAGAAAAAGGAAGGTCAAAATCAGGAGCTCTCAAGACAGGGAAATTAATTAAAACTCTTCTTAAATTATCAAAAGCCCTTTGCGTTTCATTCGTCCAGACAAATGCTACATTCTTTCTCAAGAGATTTGTTAACGGATCGGCTATATCCGAAAAATTCCTAACAAACCTTCGGTAGTACCCACTCAAACCAAGGAATCTTCTGACATCTCTCCTACATTTAGGGACTACCATGTTTTCAATACTTTCGATATTGGCCTGCTTAGGAGCAACTTTACCATTACCAACCTCATGACCCAAATATACCACCTTCGCCTTTGCGAAATCGCTTTTCTTTAAATTAATTACGAAATTTGCCTTTTTCAACACCTCAAATAGTGCCCTAATACGTTTTAAATGGGTTTCCCAATCATCGCTATAAATAACAATATCATCAATATACACAACACATCCTTCTAAACCATGGACTAAAGTATTCATTAACCTCTGAAAGGTGGCAGCCGCGTTCTTCATACCAAACGGCATAACTTTACATTGAAACAATCCCTGTGGTGTTACAAAAGCAGACAGGGCCCTTGCCCGCTTTGAAACAGGAACTTGCCAATAACCTTTCAACAAATCGAATTTGCTAATGTATTTGGCCTTCCCCGTTCGATCAATACAATCCTCAATTCGAGGTAATGGATAACAATCAGATTTAGATAACTCATTCAACTTACGGTAATCAAAACATAACCTGAAATCACCGTCGGATTTCTTTACCAATACAACAGGTGATGACCAAGGACTTTGACTAGGTTCAATTAGGTCATGTTTTAGCATATAATCTACTTCCTTTGCTACAACCTCATTTTTGAAGGGATTCAACCTGTAAGGAGATTGTTTCACAGGAGTGGCGCTACCTACCTCTACATCATGTTCAAGGACCGAAGTCCTACCCGGTACATCCGAAAATAATTCTTTATAATTAGATACTAAATTTTTCAAAGACCTTTGTTCTTCCTTACCTAAATGTGAAATTACTCCCGAAAATTTTTCCAAAGACTTTCTATTATCCGACCGCCATTCACATCCATTAAAACAATTATCATCAATACCCTCCCCCTCTGAAAAAGAAAAATCGTTATTGTTCTCAGAATCTACCGTGTTCCCAATAGTTGCCACAGGAATGACTTTTTCCCGTTCCATATAAGCTTTCAACATATTTACATGACACCGTTGAAAAGGTTTCCTTCTTTGAGGTGTCTCCACTAAATAGTTAACTTCACTTATTTTTTTCAAAATTTTCCAAGGACCTGAAAAAGAAGCTTTCAATGGATTCCCTGGGAAGGGTAACAAAACCAATACTTTATCGCCTACCGCAAAGTCGCGTGCCTTGGACCTTCTATCAAAGAAAAACTTCATTCTTTTTTGGCTACATAATAAGTTTTCACCCGCAAATTTCCAAGCCTTGGTTAATTTATCGCCTAGATTAGACACATAATCCAATAAATTAACCTCAGGGACGTCTCCCTCCCAAGACTCACGAACCACATCAAGAGGACCTCGAACACAATGGCCAAACACAATGGCCAAACACAAGGCTGAAAGGCGAAAAACCTAAAGACTGACTTGGGACAGAACGAAAAGCGAACAACAAATAAGGTAATTCCTTATCCCATTCAGAACCATTAATCAAACAATATTTCTTTACCATGGATTTCAGGGTCTGATGAAATCTCTCCAGAGCTCCCTGGCTTTCCGGATGATATGGAGAAGAGGTCACATGTTTTATATTTAACTCTGCCATTTTATCTCTGAAATACCTGCTAACAAAATTAGAACCACAATCCGATTGAATAATCTTAGGCATCCCAAACCTGGTAAAAAAGTCTATTATTACATCTACAATTTTAACACTTTTTATTGTACGTAGTGGTATTGCCTCGGGATATCGAGACATCCTATCCATGATTGTCAAAATATACTCATTACCACTACGCGTCTTCGGTAATGGTCCAACCACATCAATAATGACTTCCTTAAAAGGTTCGGAAACTACAGGAATAAGACATAGAGGCGATTTTGGAATCCGCTGATTGGGTTTAACCACCCTCTGGCACACATCACAACTATTGACAAACTTCTTTACATCTGCCTTCAACTTCGGCCAACAATAATTCCCTAACAATTTGCAAGAAGTTTTATGAATTCCAAAATGGCCGGTCAGACCACTTTCGTGTGCCAATGACATTAACTCCTTCCTGTAACCAAAAGGAACCATTATCTGTTTCACAATTTCATAATCAATATTATCCACCCCCATAGGCCTACTCAACCTATATAAAATATCATTAAATATCTTAAATTTGGGACCAGTCATATCAGACACCTCCCCTGACTCGATAGGGAGTTCCCGAAACTCTTTTTTCTGGGCTTTGATTAGCTCTTCAGTAGTCCAATTTAACTTGTCCGTTAACATTCCAAGATCTACAGCTAGGCTATCACTACGATCTAAACTACTTAAATCTACATCAATTGTTGACTCTGCAGCGTCAACAATTCTAGCACTAGAACGAGTAACTGCTGCTACCTCACTATCGGGGTTTATCAATATCGTACAATTATTATTCTTCATAGCCACATCATTGCCTAACACAACATCAACCTCCTTAACCGGGAATTTATCAACTATGGCCAATTTCAAATTCCCTGCAAAGGAAGGGCAGATTAAATTAAAATTTTCAATAGCATATGACTTTACTGAATCAGGAAAACCAGCCAATAACACAAATTCCCCACTTTTGGGTACAAAATTACAAGGTAATGCCTCCCTTAGAATCAAAGACTGAGCTGCACCGGTATCACGCAAAATACGCACACGTCTTTTCTCGGACGAATTGGCGAAAGAGACACTACCGAAGGACAAATATCTGTCAAAACAACCAGGTAGTCATTGATCAGCGGATGTTGTTGGGGTAGGTTCTCTCTCTCTCTCTTCCACGCCCATCACTGGCCTAACATTAGCATTTTGGGATTTTCTAAACGCATAGCACATGCTCTTTACGTGCCCCTTCTTATTGCAAAAGAAGCACGTCAATGTTTTCAATTTCTCTGGATTATATATATTTTGCCTATTACCTCTGTTAGGAGAAAAATTATTATTAGCATTACCCTGATTATTAACCTGATTATTATTACTTACATGATTATTTCTGTTAAACACCTTAGCATTATTATTCGGATTAGCATTATTATTCCTACCCATCTTAACCCAACTAGACTTCACATTTGTCGTTACTCCCCCTAACTCACTCTTATGAGACAAGCAATATTCGTCACTAACGATAGCTACCTCCTGAACGGTCTCGATTTTTAACTCTTCGAGGTGAACCTTCAGCTTATCCGGGACACACCTCTTAAACTCCTCCACCAACATTAACTCCTTCAATTTCCCAAAATCTCCCACCTCCTTGGACTTGAACCAATCGCTAGCATACTGTTCCTTCGGCCTGGCAAATTCAACAAAAGTTTGTTCCCTACATTTTTCTAAGTTCCAGAAGCGTTGCCTATAATCTTCAGGGACTAACTCATAGGCCTTCAAGACAATAGCCTTTACACTCTCATAATCTGCTGATAGATCCTCCTCCAGCGTTACATATACCCTCTGAGCTCTTCCAACCAATTTACTTTGTATAAGAGTGGTCCAATACTCTTGGGGCCACTCCAACCTTGCAGCAATCCTCTCAAACGATACAAAAAACTCTGCTACATTATTTTCTTCAAATTTATGTACAAATTTGAGAGCCTGCAATAAATTAATAGCAGGAGTTACTAACCTATTTGGGGAATGGGCGGGGGAAATAAACTGGGTTTCTCATAGCAATCTCATGCTGCCTCTCCTTTTTTCTTTCCCCTGCCTTAAACTTTTCCATTTCAAATTCCATTTGTCTCAGGGCAATTTGCCTATCCAAAATTTCTACTGATACTACATTATCAGGTTTCACCTCTTGTTCCCCACTTGTCTTTACAGTTTTAACATAATCATAAATGTGCAATAGCAATACACCCTTTCTAATGGACACATCATATTCCAATTCAAAATGCTCTGCAACAATTTCCAAGTCTTCCCTATTTAACTCTGCCAACCTCTCTTGCCACCCCTCTCCTCTAATGAGTTCGAATACATTAACAGCCATGATCACTTATTCACACAAAACACTAAATTTACATAAAACAACACCGAGGAGGTGAAAATACACTGCCTGAAAAAAAAAATTACCCCAAGAATTAACTTTGCACAAACACAGGTGAATACTCAGGAACAAAAGATCCTGTCACGGTCGCCACTTGTGATGGCTGGCTTTGACCACCACTCAAAACACTACACTTATCAAATAGTATTCACCATCATACAGTACTAAGTCCGCTAAAGGTGGAATAGTAACCAAACATCAATACGAGTGCAAAGGCAACTCAAGGGGACAAAGAAAATACCACAAAAATTTCCTTAATTTTAATACATAATAACAAGACAGAAATATCACCTGAACCACAATAATACAATAATAAATGATACACACTCAATCTTAACTCCCTGTAAAAGAAAACAATTACACGATTACAGAAAGATCATCAACACATGCATACTAAATGGAGAGAGGGTCCAGAAAGGAGAAGGCCAACGAAAAGTGAGAACATCCTAACAAATACAAACTAAATATCCCTATCAAATTGACGATGGCTGGTGTGATTGAAAGGCTTTCACAAGCTCCAATAATGACGTCAGCTGACTATCAACGGTCGTGATCACGATACTTACGCAGGTATAAATATTATTACCTTGGGACAGAGAGGTCCCCTTGGCTTTTACTGAACCAAGGGCAGTGCACAAAATGTTAAGACGATCTGGGTCCTTGCTGCAGAGAAAGGATATCCAAAAAGCTAAATAGCTTCACACTGTAGCTCTGCAATGGCGAGGAGTAAATATAATCCAGTAGCAAATGTCGTGCCCTTCAATGTTGGAGGCTCAGAAACACACTAAGGAACCATCCTCAAAAAAAGCCCCTCCAAAACTCTGTTCACGCAGGAGCGCAGCCACGTAACCAACACCACTTGAAAATATAAAACAGCCGTTAGTCCATTATAACCACTAACATAACCACCAGTGAAAATACATTAACAGCCATGATCACTTATTCACACAAAACACTAAATTTACATAAAACAACACCGAGGAGGTGAAAATACACTGCCTGAAAAAAAAATTACCCCAAGAATTAACTTTGCACAAACACAGGTGAATACTCAGGAACAAAAGATCCTGTCACGGTCGCCACTTGTGATGGCTGGCTTTGACCACCACTCAAAACACTACACTTATCAAATAGTATTCACCATCATACAGTACTAAGTCCGCTAAAGGTGGAATAGTAACCAAACATCAATACGAGTGCAAAGGCAACTCAAGGGGACAAAGAAAATACCACAAAAATTTCCTTAATTTTAATACATAATAACAAGACAGAAATATCACCTGAACCACAATAATACAATAATAAATGATACACACTCAATCTTAACTCCCTGTAAAAGAAAACAATTACACGATTACAGAGAGATCATCAACACATGCATACTAAATGGAGAGAGGGTCCAGAAAGGAGAAGGCCAACGAAAAGTGAGAACATCCTAACAAATACAAACTAAATATCCCTATCAAATTGACGATGGCTGGTGTGATTGAAAGGCTTTCACAAGCTCCAATAATGACGTCAGCTGACTATCAACGGTCGTGATCACGATACTTACGCAGGTATAAATATTATTACCTTGGGACAGAGAGGTCCCCTTGGCTTTTACTGAACCAAGGGCAGTGCACAAAATGTTAAGACGATCTGGGTCCTTGCTGCAGAGAAAGGATATCCAAAAAGCTAAATAGCTTCACACTGTAGCTCTGCAATGGCGAGGAGTAAATATAATCCAGTAGCAAATGTCGTGCCCTTCAATGTTGGAGGCTCAGAAACACACTAAGGAACCATCCTCAAAAAAAGCCCCTCCAAAACTCCGTTCACGCAGGAGCGCAGCCACGTAACCAACACCACTTGAAAATATAAAACAGCCGTTAGTCCATTATAACCACTAACATAACCACCAGTGAAAAGACAAACAATAAAGCAGGAAAACAATAAGTCTACAGTATATTTAACCTTATACATCTATAAAAACTTAAATAATTTAGAAATATATAGCAATAATATTACAATACACATATATATATATATATATATATATATATATATATATATATATATATATATATATATATATATATATATATATATATATATATATATATATATATATATATATATATATATATATATATATATATATATATATATGTACATCCAAATAAGCCATATATATAGTTGATACATTAATGTCTGGATTCTATTAACGACCTCAGGATCCGAGCCCCAGGCGAAATCACACAAAGGCAAGAGCTTGTGACCGGCCGGGAATCGAACCCTGGTCGGCAAGCTTGTATAGACAGAGACTAAACCACTTGGCCACGAAGAAAGATAATGTATCACAAATATATATGGCTTATTTGAATATGAAAAAAAAACGACTAAATGTGCAAAATTTATCATATATATATATATATATATATATATATATATATATATATATATATATATATATATATATATATATATATATATATATATATATATATATATATATATATATATATATATATATATATATATATATATATATATATATATTGAAGGTGATGCCCTTAGTGACGTCAATATGCTTCCTGCAGTAATCTTCATGTTTTCTCGGCTTCATTAAGTTTTCAGACGTAATCTTTTGGTTTAATGAATGATGATTATCTATTTTCTTCATACTTTATTCTGGTTGCCATATTTCTACAATCCCTTCTACAAATATTACGTAAAATTATGTTGATATTATTCTTAAAGAAAATAAAAATTCCTGAAAATTAAAAAGTTAATAAAGAAAAGGTGAAAATTTTCAAAATTCAGAGATCCTTAGATTAGGAAGAGGACAATGGTTGATTATATACTTATATACATATATACATACATAAATATGCACGCACATACTGGATGCACGCTTGAACTTGCACCACTAAATTGTTTTTTTGGGCTCAAGCCATGTCGTCCTGATGAAAGGTTCATTCAGTAGCTTCCTTAGGGTATATTTGACTACAGTGGATATTCCCAGAGAATTAAACTAAAGGTTATCACAGAATTCTAACTTTTTGCGCGAGTACCCTAAAGGTGTCCCTCTAGGATATCGTATATCAGCAGGGAACCCATGCATTAACATGCCACATAGCTATCTGCACCCCATATAGCGTTAACGCTTCGCTGGGGAAAGGTGGCGGGATAACTGAGGAGCCGCTCCAAAGTTACCCTCCTTCGTTACTGCTACGGTACACTAGATGTAAACAAACGGCATCATTCTGTGTGACGTCACGTCCATCCTTATTCCTCAGCTCGTAGCTTTCTACAGCAGTTGGTTTTTCCTGGATTGCTTTTCTTATCTGTGTTCGTTGTTAGCCATGTCGCAGCTTTCAGCCTCGCCTTCTTCTGGAAAGTTGAGTACCATGTTCAAGTATTGTTTAAATAAGCTCTGTCCGTAAAGTAACGATTAATTATCCTTAAATCCTGTGTTTTGTGGCAGAGCTGTGCCCTGACCGGAGGCGCCATTTTACGACGCCGCTGTTCGCCTCGCATGCTATATCTAGTTAGCCAGAACAGCCCTCCCGGTCTTATAAATAATTAATATCATTAGTTATTTAGTCTTTATTGCTAGGAATTATTTATATTATGCTGTTAGTTTTCTTTTAGGCAACTAGTGCTTGCCTAAACCCGTGCTAGATCGCTAGCCTAGCCCCCAGACTTGATAGCCTGGTGCTCATATTTGTTTTGCATGATATAATAAGTGTTCCTTGTTCCTAAGTTATTATAATGAAGATACAGTGATCCCTCGCTACTTCGCGTTTCGATTATCGCGGATTTTTTTCATAACGCATGTATATACATATATCGCGGATTTTCCGGAAATTTCGAAAATACCGCGATGTGACTGATGGTGCAAGATTGGAGAAAGTAAGGAAAATTGAATCATGATTGATTTTCAATATAAATGAAACTTTGAGGAGCAACAAAGATATCATTAGTTAGAGAGATAGAGAGATGTAAGGAATGGGAGGTAGTGAAAAGTAGCCCACAGAGAGAGAGAGAGAGAGAGAGAGAGAGAGAGAGAGAGAGAGAGAGAGAGAGAGAGAGAGAGAGAGAGAGAGTGTGTGTGTGTGTGTGTTGTTTTAAATGTAATAAACAAAAAAATTTGATAGGTTATGACACAT
Organism: Palaemon carinicauda; assembly: GCF_036898095.1. Classification (NCBI taxonomy): domain Eukaryota; kingdom Metazoa; phylum Arthropoda; class Malacostraca; order Decapoda; family Palaemonidae; genus Palaemon; species Palaemon carinicauda. Next base: position 32,021,253 of record NC_090760.1, on the reverse strand, counting down.
TGGTGCTTATGTAATATCAACTGTATAGACGGTTTGAAGAAGTTAAGAAATGGTATAAACGATACTTTGTTAGTGTATTCGTACGCTCTTAAGAGCAGCAGCTAGACGTCAGCTGATCTGGTCACAGCCAAAAGTAAAACAAAAAGAAGTCAGCAATACTGTGGAGAATTTTTTATGTTCTGAGTGGGAACTTAGTCCGGGAAAGTCTCCTTATGACAGCTACACAAAGTTCAACAGGGGAGGATAATGAGCAGTTACTCTCGGGGCACAAACGCCCTGCTAATACTTTACTGTCACAATTTACTAACCTTCACTCTTAAATACAAAAGGGGGAAATTTACTGTCCAGAGGCCGGAGAACTCTACACGTAGAATTAGCAATAATTTGTGGCCTGCACTAGCTTTGGCAGGTCTATAGTCATCTCATTCTCAGGCTCTGTTCTGATTTCGTCCCAGCTACCCCAATGAGATGCTGGACAGGTATTTTACGTTAATGTAATTAGACAAAATCCAAAATGGGAGCAGTGATGTAAAGTAATTTAAAAGTTTAAAGATAAGGATCTTTACCCTCGAAGCAGATATATTAAATACAAAGTTCCTCGCTGTTACCACCTATAGACTCACTTACGTTTACTCTTTAAACGTTGGGTATTTTGTCCCGTGATCAACTATTCAATTCACACATTAAAATAAATGAGGGAGCAAAAATACGAAAGAGTTTTAATTAACCTAATATTGATTTATTACACAAATTTACATCAAAAGAAACGGACATCTTAACAAAGACAAAATATCAAAAGAAATGCAAATTGAAATAATGAAAAATGGTTTAGACACGTGGTCTGCAATAATAAAAAATCAAAATGGGGTCGGACACGTGGCCCATGTGACCCACAGACTGTGCTAGTCTCCAAGCAATAAATAATAATGGAAAAATATTTACACACAATCCCAGCACACACAATCCGAATAGGGTAATTAGCCAGGTTCCCTATCAAGTTAAAATTAGTCTAAGCTAAAAAATGGGGGAATAACTATGGCCATTTGTAGTAGTACCTGCACTCCTTTGATGATCAGTCCTATGCCCGTGATGGCTGTTGACCTGGTTGCACTTTGCACTCTTTACTGGCCCACCCCAAGAATCCTCGTTTGTGGCAATAAGTTTCCAGGTTCCACTCCTTCACTGTCTCCAGCCGGCAGCCACAGAACTCCTTGGTGAGTCACGTTTTGGGAGAGGGGGTGAGCCAGAGGTGCAAAGGTTTACTGACCAGGCAGGTCAGTAGGCCAGGGCGGCTTCTCGTCGAATGGGCCGACACTAAGGTCGAGGAGATCACCTGGCTTCACCTTGCCAAACAAGTGACGGTCATGATGCGCGCGGTAATTCATTGGGGGTGCCATATCGGGACTTCAGGACAGGGCAATATATTGTTGCAAGGAGTGCAGAGGAGGCAGGATTTTGTACTAAATACTGTAGAGAAATCTTGCTGCTCTAAGGGAGTTTATATATACAATAATCCTACCTATTCTGGCTTGCTAAAAATTAATAGTTTAAATGATTAATCAGCAATGGACTGGTGCGATGGGCATACATCTTAAAATTAACAAACCTTAATTGGTATTGAGAAATAAAAGATGCATTAATTCAGCAGTATTGAGACTCATATCAAAATTCAGTTTAGGAATTTAATCTCGACCCACATAGTTTAAGAAAAGAACCAATATACGCTTTGGTTACACTAAGGCCCTCTGTTGTGCGTATCTACGCTGTGACGTCACGAGCATGGCGTGCGCCACTGTCAACAAGTTTTAGTTTAGAATAGTCCTCCCTATATTTCGTTAAAGAAAATTAGATGTAGGAGAGAATGTTTAAGGGGTAGCTATAGTATTAGTAGAAGAGAGTTAAAAATGCGATTGAAAGAAGAAGAGTGAAGAAAATTCTTCACAAATACTCAATTTTTAATACACACCCGAAATTTAAAAAACAAAGGTACACGCTTTCTCAATGTGCAATTAACTATTTAAGAAGTAGCAATTTTCTTGAATAAAATGATGTTTTCCAAAAAATAGTGGTTTGCTGATGAAATCGGATGCCGTATTTTTAGCAACGATTGAAATGGATGTAAACTCGGCATAATTTTTTCGTTTCGTATCTAATTGACACTAAGAAAAGAAAACTAATATTAGTTTCTTCATCTATATGTAAGTATTGTATAACACGAAGAGAGAGAGAGAGAGAGAGAGAGAGAGAGAGAGAGAGAGAGAGAGAGAGAGAGAGAGAGAGAGAGAGAGAGAGAATGAATCAGCTGTTGTAATCGAATGCCGTGTTTTTGTTTCGTGAGAATATCATCGCCACGACTAACAACAGCATACTGTACTGAACTTTACATTATTATACAGACTACTGTAATATGATAAAATTATGGAGAATTTTTTAATGTTGTGTGTTCTGAGTGAGAATTTAGTCCGGGAAAGTCTCCTTATAACAGTTACATAAAGTTCAACAGGGGAGGATATGAGCACTTACTCTCGGGGCACAAACACCCTGCTAATACTTTACTGTCACAATTCACAAACCATCACTCTATCAATACAAAAGGGGGAAATTTTACTGTCCAGAGGCCGGAGTACTCCACACGTAGAATTTGCAATAATTTATGGCCTACTCTAGCTTTGTCAGGTCTATAGTCATCTCATTCTCAGGCTCTGTTCCGGCTCCGTCCCAGCTACCCCAATGAAATGCTGGACAGTTATTGTACGTTAATGTAGTTAGACAAAATCCAAAATGGGAGCAGTGATGTAAAGTAGTTAAAAACTTTAAAGATAAGGATCTTTACCTTCGAAGCAAATATATTAACCCTGGATAGGTACGATGGGTCATTCGCGACCCCGAGCGTAAAAAAAAAAACAGGTTTTTCTCACGTTACTCACCCCCGGGACTGAATTTGTGGGTGATCGACCTGCAGGAGGTGTCTCCCCTACACGCTCTAGTAGTGTCCAGATGTGCATTGCTGTAGCTGTACTCCTTCCCCGATTTCTGAGACGCGTCGGGGTCGAGCGCGACCGAGTTTACCCTTCTAAGGTAGTTTGCATAATTATCAAAGTTATTACGTATTATGAAATTGTCGTAGAATGGTGCAACTTGTATAGGTTATCAGTTGTGGAAAGTCTTGGTGGATTGTTTGGCTACCATGTGCATGATTTTTTTTTTAGGTAAAATGTCGTTCATCACCACGAGGACCATTTTACCGCGAGTGCCCCTTTTTCATTTTTTTGCCAAGTCATTTTTCCGTAAGATATTGCCAAATAGTGTCGTAAAACTTTTGCTTGTTTAGTGTTGGAAAGTGTGTCTAGATGATCTGGCTACCCATGCATGACTTTGTTTTTGTCAGATACGACGTAGTTATTGGTATATTGGGTATTTAACTGCGGTTACCAATTTCTGTTTTTTTTCAATATTTGTAAAAATTACTACGTAGTAAGGAATTGCCGTATATTATTCATTTTTTTTTTCATGTTCATGTGTTAGAAAGTGTGCCTTGATGGTTGGGCTAACACGTGCATGTCTTTTTTTTATCTGAGATGCCGTATATTAGAATGTCGGGCATTTTACCGCGAGTGCCCCTTTTTAATTTTTTAAAATTTTTTTGCCAAGTCATTTTTCCGTAAGATATTGCCAAATAGTGTCATAAAACTTTTGCTTTTTTAGTGTTGGAAAGTGTGTCTAGATGATCTGGCTACCCATGCATGACTTTGTTTTTGTCAGATACGACGTAGTTATTGGTATATTGGGTATTTAACTGCGGTTGCCAATTTCTGTTTTTTTTTCAATATTTGTAAAAATTTACTACGTAGTAAGGAATTGCCGTATATTATTGATTTTTTTTTCATGTTTATGTGTTAGAAAGTGTGCCTTGATGGTTGGGCTAACACGTGCATGTCTTTTTTTTTTATCTGAGATGCCATATATTAGAATGTTGGGCATTTTTCCGCGAGTGCCCCTTTTTATTTGTTTTGCATTTTTTTGCTTAGTCATGTTACCGTAAGGAATTGGCAAGTAGTGTCGCAAAACTTATATTTTTATAGTGTTGGAAAGTGTTTCTAGATGATCTGGCTACCCATGCCTATTTTTTTTTTAGCCAGATATGGCGTATATATAAGTATGTGTTCGATTTTCCTGTGATTGCCATTTTTTCGTTTTTTCCCATTTCTTTCAAAATTACTACGTACTAAGGAACTATCACAGAGTAATGATTCATTTATATGTTTATTTGTCGGAAAATGTGCCTTGATGGTTTGCCTAGCACGTGGCTGAAATTTTTTTTTCTGAAATGCCGTATATTAGAATGGCCATTTTTCCACGAGTGCCCCTTTTTATTTGTTTTGCATTTTTTTGCTTAGTCATGTTACCGTAAGGAATTGGCAAGTAGTGTCGCAAAACTTATAATTTTATAGTGTTGGAAAGTGTTTCTAGATGATCTGGCTACCCATGCCTATCTTCTTTTTTTAGCCAGATATGGCGTATATATAGGTATGTGTTCGATTTTCCTGTGATTGCCATTTTTTCGTTTTTTCCCATTTCTTTCAAAATTACTACGTACTAAGGAACTATCACAGAGTAATTATTCATTTAGATGTTTATTTGTCGGAAAATGTGCCTTGATGGTTTGACTAGCACGTGGCTGAATTTTTTTTTTCTGAAATGCCGTATATTAGAATGTTAGCCATTTTTCCTCGAGTGCCCGTTTTTATTTGTTTTGCATTTTTTTGCTTAGTCATGTTACCGTAAGGAATTGGCAAGTAGTGTCGCAAAACTTATATTTTTATAGTGTTGGAAAGTGTTTCTAGATGATCTGGCTACCCATGCCTATCTTTTTTTTAGCCAGATATGGCGTATATATAGGTATGTGTTCGATTTTCTGGTGATTGCCATTTTTTCGTTTTTTCCCAATTCTTTCAAAATTACTACGTACTAAGGAACTATCACAGAGTAATGATGCCTCTAGATGTTTATTTGTCGGAAAATTTTGTTTACTTTTTTTTTGATTGAATATCATCAAATTTTTTTAGCTAAAATATTGTTTTACATTTTTTTTTTCGATTTTATTTCCTTCAAAAAAATTTTTTTGGGTCAGAATTTTAATTTTATATTCGTAAAATAATCGACAATTATCCAGCAACCCACCATACAATTTTTATGCATATCCAATAATAATTAGATTAGTAAATAACACCTTGAAATTGACATACCCTTCCTACATTTCAAGTGGCAGATTAGGGAGTCTGAGTCAGTGTGGTTGGCGGCCATTTTGTGGAGATATCCGAAGCGTAAGCTGCCCTATCTATATATATTCTTGTTCCCTATAGAATTTGTGATATTTTGGTATATTTTTACCTGCATAAATATCATATTATATATTAAATATATGTATTTTTTTACGGAATTTCTAAGTACTCAAAAAATTACCTTTAGATATGGCCCCTGATATAAATGTAATTTACAAAATAATGAAGATTTTTTTACATATTTCTATTTTAGGATAACATATGTTTATTCCCTAAAAAAATTAGCCACTTCCTATTTCATTTGGGTACCCAAAAAAATTCATGAAATTTGGACAAATTTTTTGGGCCAAAAAAAGTTACCCTTTTTTTCTCATTTCAGATCTTCACCTCCATGGGTCTGACTTCATCCAAAATACATCAAGATGTGTCCTAAACATTCAAGAATCAATTCCTAAAAGGATTTGTGTATATATGTATAAACTTTTTTTTTATGAATTTTTATGTCAGGTCTTTTTTTTTCTACTTAATTTTTTAAAATATTTATAATAAATAGTTATTCTGCAGATGAGTAGTATTTATCTATACAGTTGTTTTAAGCATTCATTGAAGTTTTTTTTGGCAAAAGAAAAAAGGAGGTTACTGCAAAAACTGATTTTTCAAGAATTTTTTTTGGCGTCGGGGTCGTTCGCGTCCGAGTATACCCTTAAAGGGGTGTCCGAGGACCGTACCTATCCAGGGTTAAAGTTAACAAAACGCTGTTAACGTTAACTGAAATCAGTCGAGTCTAGAGTTATGCTTTGACGTGAATTTGGGGAGTATTGAGCCACGCAGGCAATGCTTCACGGAAGCGTTAAGTTAAGCATATGATCAGTTTTAACTTTAAACGTACGATGCAATAATAATAGATCGATTAGAAGTACTCAGTTCTTCCCACCCTAGGGGTACGGATAGAGCAAACAAAACGTAAGCCAATAACGGTCGAGTTCATTATGGGGGTGAATCCCAGTCCAGGTCTGACACCCAACGTTTTACATGAAATGTCTTTACATATAAAATGACTGGCGTGATGAAAGCTTTGAATTCGTCGCCTGACAAAAGGAAAAAAGTTACCTCCTCCTCGGCGTTAAAAGGTGAAAATCTGCTTGACACTAGCCTGAATGATAAATCGAGATGAACTAGGTCTATGGGGACATCGTATTTCTGACAGCTTGGGTCTTGGATGTCGTCTTTAACAGAAACGTTTAAGTTGGGAACATTAAAAACAAAACTTATTTTCAGCACGAGCTGAAGGATGTCAGGGGGATTATAGCAACATGACAAGTTGTCAAGGCAAGAATTAAATTTACGTTTTAAATTTAAAGCATGGGATTGACCGAAAAAATGCTGCTGAATGACTTGGCAAAAATAATAAAGGCTTGCAGTTGCGCCATATAAGACTGAATGAAAATAATGAATGGCGTTCAATGTACCGTTATCCTCAAGCAAGGTGAATCGTAGACAGGCTCTAAGCTCCGGTGCTAGGTCTACGTGTGTGACCTTCGCTAAATCCGCCGTCAGCGCAAAAGGTTCCTTTCTGACTGCTAAAGTCTTAACCTTGCGATCACGCAGCTCTTTCTGAGGGCTGGTTTCAAATCCTGACGGGGATGTTTTAGCGTCAACACGGGTTCGAGCGGAAGTTACGGGCTTAAGAACTGGACAGTCAGGCAACGTGAGCACTGGTCCATGGGATGGTACGGTTTTAATGACTGACTTTACCGGTGTAGGCCTCTGCTGGCCTTCAAGCACACGGTTGGGTTGAGTGGTATTTGCGCTACCAGTTGGGGGGTCCTTATTAAGACTTTGAATGAGTTTTTCTCCGGGACGGACTGTCACCGGTGACAAAGACAAAGGGGGTTGAGGGTGATTAAACGCGAGTGGCTTAAGGTTCGGAGATGAGGACGGAGCACGTGGGACTGACACAAACTCACTAATCGTATGCCGTGTTGGCAACATAGTATTGGAATGTGATGATTTTACTGGCTGGGGAATTGAGACAAAATTATGAACATTGTGCTTGACTGCCGATACGTTAGAAGTAACAATTAGGGGACGTGTCACTGAGGGTGTTGCATTCGAAGAAGAACAAGACTGATTAGGTTTTATAAGTAAATTTGGATGAGCCATGAGGCTATTAAAAGCAATTTCAATTTTACTTGAACAGGCAGCAAGCACGGAATAGTTTAATTTAACAATGGGATGGTCGTAATGACGTCTCCAAAAATTCTTGTAATTAAAAAGTTCATCTCTTACTTTACCAATAAGGTTTTTAAAATGATTTACGGCTTCTGAACCCATGTTGGGAAAATCTACAGAAGCCAGAGCATGAAGTGCGAGGTCTGCGTCCTCACACACAAAGGTGAACGTCAACTCCTGTTCCTTAAGCCTAGCGTTAATCTCCTCGGGGCTAAGCGTTTCCGCCTTAGGCGGTGGAGGGTTGTTTACGTTAAACATGAAGTCCGCCATCTTGGAATGACCACGTTTGATGAACGGATTCGTAAAAGCAAATAAGGGGTAACTGAATTTCAAAAGATCATGAAAATGAAACTTTACAAATTTAATAGCATGGTAATTGAACATTTAAATTTACTCATGATGAGAAAAAATGGTTAAATGACAACACAAAGGTAAATAACAAAACTACTTTAAAATTAAAATTGACTGGGGCCTAACAAAGCAGACGATGCCCAGGTCACGTGACGTTAAACACTTTACTAAAATGAATTATATACGCACGTGGCGATACTGACTAATTAATTTACTTTAAAGTAGAACATATTAGAAAGCACACGGGCTTATGAATGCAAGGATTCAAGTTTAAAGTTAAAATAACAGGTCGAGGCTGACACTGTTGTGACGATTTCACAATTACGGGCGCACTAAGGCAGCCACTGATCTATTCAAAATGTAAATAGGCGCACAAGGCAACGACTTTAAAGTACACTCTCGTGGAGGCTAAACAAATATAAAATTTCCCTCACGTGGAGGTAAAACAAAAATATCCTCGCTAAAGGACAAAAACAATATTTCCTCGCTAAAGGAAATTAAATGAACTACACGCAGTAATTTACTTACGGTAGAAAACAATTACGCACCCTTAGTTTGGGCTGTAAACAAGATCCGCCATCTCGGAACAAACACGTGGAATGAAACGGACTTGGGGTTAAGTTTCTACGTTACTCGTAAGAAGACTTAAAATTATGTTACGCCAATTCGCTCTTTAGGACAAGGACACATGCTAGGTATACGGGAACATTAGTTAGAAAAGTTAATGTTGGATAAGGAAGGTAAACGACACAAAGGAAGGTAGACCAAGGTACAAAATGTTACAAATTAGAAGCTTAGCTAGCAAAATTAGTTGATAGGACGAGTACACCGGTGCTCTAGCTGAGCAGTAAACACGGGCGTCTGAACAACAAAAAACCTTAGTTCAAGTAGCTTAGAACTTTCTGGTATAATAGGATTCCGCCATACTTGGGTGAACGGATCCAAGACAAAGCGAAGTTCCTACGACAAATTCTAGTCTTTCTGTAAAGAACATTCAAGCAACAAATTAACCTGGTTACGTAGCTCTTTCCTTAAACACGTGGTCGATACAAAAAGATCATGTTGATTACAAATTTCCCTTCCCAATTAAAGTCTGGGCATTACACATTCGACAAACTGGCTGGGTACGTGTGGGTAAGTGATATAGCGAGTTACTATATGCTTAATCAAGCTGATTAATTATGTTAATGCTTCACAAGTCAAAGGTAGAAGATCCGGTTCGAAGGACCACTCGTGTGGAGAATTTTTTAATGTTGTGTGTTCTGAGTGGGGACTTAGTCCGGGAAAGTCTCCTTATAACAGTTACATAAAGTTCAACAGGGGAGGATATGAGCACTTACTCTCGGGGCACAAACACCCTGCTAATACTTTACTGTCACAATTCACAAACCATCACTCTATCAATACAAAAGGGGGAAATTTTACTGTCCAGAGGCCGGAGTACTCCACACGTAGAATTTGCAATAATTTATGGCCTACTCTAGCTTTGTCAGGTCTATAGTCATCTCATTCTCAGGCTCTGTTCCGGCTCCGTCCCAGCTACCCCAATGAAATGCTGGACAGTTATTGTACGTTAATGTAGTTAGACAAAATCCAAAATGGGAGCAGTGATGTAAAGTAGTTAAAAAGTTTAAAGATAAGGATCTTTACCTTCAAAGCAAATATATTAATGCAAAGTTCCTCGCTGTTACCACCTATAGACTTACTCTTTAAATATTGGGTATTTTGTCCCGTGATCAACTATTCATTTCACACATTAAAATAAATGAGGGAGCAAAAATACTAAAGAGGTTCAATTAACCTAATATTGATTTATTTCACAAATTTACATAAAAACAAAACGGACATCTTAACATCACTAAAATATCATAAAAGAAATGCAAATTGAAAGCAATTCAAAATGATGGAAATTAGTTAGTTAGACACGTGGTCTGCAATAATAAAAAATCGAAATGGGGTCGGACACGTGGCCCATGTGACCCAGAACTGTTAGTCTCAAAAGGCAAAAAATTGTATAGAAAAAATATATACACACAATCCCACCGCACACAGTCCGAATAGTGTAATTAGCCAGGTTCCCTATAAAATTAAAATTAGTCTAAGCTAATAAAAAATGGGGGAAAACTAAATGGCCATTGATGTAGTACCTGCACTCCTTTGAAGATCAGTCCTATGCCCGTGATAGCTGTTGACCTGGACGTTGCACTAATTGGCACGTTGCACTCTTGCCTGGCTCACCCCAAGAATCCTCGTTGGCTACAACTATGGTATCCCAGGGTCCTCTTCTTCTCAATCTCTCCGACCGGCTGCAACAGGACTCCTTGGTGAGTCACGTTTGGGAGAGTGGGACGGGATGGGGGTGAGCCAGAAGTGCACGGAATCACTGACCCAGCAGATCAGTAGGCCAGGGCAGCTTTTTGATGAATGGGGTCGACTCTACGGTCGAAGAGATCACCTGGCTTCACCTTTCCAGACAGGTGAGGAGCTTGATGCGCACGGTAATCCATTGGGGTTGCCATATCGGGACTTCAGGACAGGGCAATATATTGTTGCAAGGAGTGCAGAGGAGGCAGGATTTTGTACTAAATACTTAGAGAAATCTTGCTGCTCTAAGGGAGTTTATATATACAATAATCCTACCTATTCTGGCTTGCTAAAAATAATATTTTAAATGATTAATTAGCAATGGACTGGTGCGATGGGCATACATCTTAAAATTAACAAACCTTAATTGGTATTGAGAAATATAAGATGCATTTATTCAGCAGTATTGAAATTTATATAAAAATTCAGTTTAGGAATTTAATCTCAACCCATGTAGTTTAAGGAAAGAACCAACATACGCCGGGGTTACCACTAAGGCCATCTGTTGTGCGTAGCATGGCGTGCGCCACTGTCAACAAGTTTAGGTTTAGATTAGTCCTCCCTATATTCGTTAAAGAAAACAAGATGTAGGAGAGAATGTTTAAGGGGTAGCTATAGTATTAGTAGAAGAGAGCTAAAAATACTATTAAAGAAGAAGAGTGAAGAAAATTCTTCACAAAAATAAAATATTTGTAATAACTTATTTTATATGAAATGGGGCTATTTTTTTGTTTAAAATTTACATTTACGTACGTTAAACAACTCTCTCTCTCTCTCTCTCTCTCTCTCTCTCTCTCTCTCTCTCCCTCTCTCTCTCTCTCTCTCTCTCTCTCTCTCTCTCTCTCTCTCTCTCTCTCTCTCTCTCTCTCTCGTAAATTGTTTTCCTGCTTTGCTACGTGCTACGTATGTATGATTTTATATAGATATTTGCAATAACATACTTTCTAAAATCTTTTACTGTAATATCATTATTTATCACTCTCATCATGCTCGTTAAATGCCTTCGTTCTTTTATTACGATCGAAGATGGAGCGTACTTTATAACGCCGCCGTTTCAGGCGGCGTCATAAAGAAAAACATTTCATTTGGAAGTCCTAAGAAAAATTAAGTAAAACATTGGTAATAACAAAATCAACATACTGTATAATCAATATAATCGATGCAAAAACTAACCTATACACAGATGTGTACACTAAATGCGTTTTTTCTTCATTATGATCAGAGATAAACGTAGACAAAACATTAGTTGTCATTTTTTTATCGTGCTTTTTGGAGTGTTTAGGAAACGCATGATATAAAATCGCCTTTAATATTTGTGCCTGTTTTAGTTTAGGGTACTGTAGTACATGCATTAGGTGTTTTGTACATTAAAGGGTAGTTTGTTAACAGTACTACGTACAAGGGAAGGTTTCAAAAGTCTGAATACGTAAATATGGTGTCACTACTTCGCGGATTTTCACCTATCGCGGTCGGGTCTGGAACCTATCTACCGCGATAAACGAGGGATCACTGTATAGGCTTTTAAACATACTAGATACAGCGCTGCACATGTGCTTTCGCCTTCTAGGGACCATACAAGGCACCGTGTTTGGTCTGTCGTACCATACTCCCCTAACCTAACGTTAGGGCCCTTGTGTGCTTCCTATATCCCCCTCACCTTCGGGTAACTCCCTCTGGGTAGCCTCGTTATATCCTATCCCCCTGTCCGGGTTAGTTCTCGGGTAGGTTAGGCTAGGTGTTCTTCCCTCTCCCTTATATGGAGGGATCTTGGCTAGAACCCCAGAGTATCCATCGCTCTTCTCAGCTCACCTTAAGGTTGGGACTGAGTCCAAGGGAAAGGGCCCTGCCTTATCATAGTTTGCACTTGGTTGGGACACTCCCTTCCTTCCTGCAACCCAGGAAAGTGTCTTTCCCAGCTCTCCCTAATCTAGGAGAATGACTCTCTAGGATTAGGTTAGGCCTTGGGGGGATTTTGTTTTATTATAGTTTAGGACAGTACACCAGTGCTGTACCTGATCTGAGCTTCCTTCCCTAGGCTGGGGAGTGTTCTCCCCTGCCTAGGCAGGCTAGCACCGACAGATTCCCCCCACCCTCGAAAGACCCCTACTCCCCTCCCCACTCTATCCCTTTGTGTTGGCTTGCCTCCACACCCCTGTCTGCTGTCCTACAATTCCTCCCTTGGGGAGAGTTGTAGGGTTAGTTGTGCTCTTCTGCTTTGCTGGCCACTCTTCTACACTTCCCCTTCATAGTTGTTCTATGGAGTTGGTGCCGGCAGCCGTCTTGCCGGCGGAAGACTCCCCCTCTTTGAGTGCCCTCTGCCCCTATCTTGGGTTACCTCAGGATCCCGGTCGTCTGCCGGCCCCCTGCCGCCGGATGATAGACGTATCCCCGTCTATCATGAGAGCACTTCTTCCGGAGGGAAGCTGGTGTAGTATCAGACATTACCCTTCCTTAACTTCCCTCTTTCCATTTCTCTCTCTCTTATCATGGTGCCGGTCCCTTGGCGCCTCCGCTGCCGGCGCTAGCCGCCGACACCCGAAGTTACCTATCGATTCATAAGATGCTGATACCCCTGGCGACAGTCTGCTGACTGCCGGTGGCTGCCGCCCCTTGCCAGCGCTAATCGCCGACACCCCGGCTATCTGCGCCATACTCCTTTCCCTAGGATTACCTATGGCGACAGCCTGTCGTCTGCCGGAGGCTGCCTCCCCCTGCCGGCACTAACCGCCGACTTCCTGATTATCCGCCCCATACATCTTATGAAACAAACTAAGGCTCACCATGCCGACAGCCCGCCGGCTGCCGGAGTCCGCCGCTCTGCCGGCGATTGCCCCTTTGGTGTCTACCATCTCTGTCACTCAGTGTGTACCCCTTGACGGATTCACCCCGCCGGACCGGCCTCCGGCTTTCCTGCTGTCTGCCGGTGCCACCAAATGAGGCCTTAATGGACAAGCACCCCTTCCACGGTTGCCGGCCCTGTGCCGGCAATCGATCTGATGCAGCTGGATAGCCTGGCCACTTCCCCCTTGGTATCTTATGCCTACTGAAACTGTGGCTAAGCTGTAAGGTTGCACAGTACAACATTTCCAGCATACTCTGTGCTTCTCAGAGCTGTCTCTTGCCGGGACCTACCTAACTATTGAGGGGGTTTTATCCTATTTTCCCCCTCCCCCTCCCTAGGTTCTGAATGACCTAAGACACTTTCCACTCTGTGGACAATTCCTTAAAAAGAAAGGAGGCCAACGCTTGGCGCATCCATAAGTATTTTCCCTCCTTTAGAACCTTCAGGTCCTAAGGAATTGACTACAGAAAAGGTAGCGACAACCGGCTGGACGGGATTCACACGTATGTGTCTTCCTACATCCTTTGTAGCTCACCTATCCTGACCCTATAATAATAAGCTAATCTTACAGAGTTAAGTTATTCTAAACTTGAGAGTAATGTAAGCCTTATCTATGTCTTCTATGTACTCATAGCCTCTTTCTTTTACAGGAGGAGTATGTGAAGTGTGAGAGCTCCTTTTGTGCAGTTCGCCGCCCGGACTTCTACGGGCATTCGGGGTGCCGGACCCACGCCCCCTGTGTCGCCAAGAAAGGCGACCTCGAGTACTGGGACCCGCAGACTTGCTCAATCTGCAAAGGCCTCCTTGACGAGGGGTTTGACAACCCTCCGTCCACGGAGGTAAGGGACATCGCTCGAGAGAAACTGCGCAAATGGGTGCGCGGTTTCCAGAAGAACGCCACCGGACCTTATCTTCCAAGTGAGCGGTTGAGGGCCATGCTTTTTCCTAAAGCATCTCATGGCTCTGTGGTTCCCCAGGACCAGATTCCTGGTGGTTGAACCCGATATTACACAGACACTTCAAAAGTGTCATTTAGATGAAGTGGAGCGTATGTCGGATGTGTCTGATGACACCGAAAGGACCCTCATGGGTGAGGGTCTAGCTGAAGAGGAAGATCAGGTGGAATACCCTGATTCGGAGAGCGAGGTCACCCCTGCACCCCCGCTAACCCCTGTAGTGACCGAGGAACCTGTTCCCTCTACCTCCGCCGCCTCGCAACCTTTGCCACCCGCAACCGAAGAGGTCTTCCGGATGCTGGAGGCCCTAATGGACAAGAAACTTCGAGAGACTCAGGAGCAGTTCAGGTCTACTCTCATAGGTTTCAAGCAACCGAAGAAGATCTCGGTCAAGGACCTCCCCCACTGCTCGGAACTTAACCCCTGGAGGTGCGCCGAGCATATGCCGATTACAATGGGCAAGATCTTTATCAATGATAAGATCGGATCCGTCCTCCTGGAAGAAGTGGAATTCTTCCCTAACTTCGAGGCTTACCCGGACTGTTACGTCCGTCTCAGGTCCGAACCGGCCTCGAAGGAGGAGACTGAACCCAAGGAAGTGATCGTGTTCGATCTCGCAAAAGTTTAAGCCATGCTGGCTCATTCTCTTAAGAGTCGGGGTTTTACCAACTCAAAGATGCCTGCACTGAGCAAGAAGTACCGATCCTTTCTTGCTCCCGCTACTACATCCTTCGCCTTCGTGGAAAAGTCCTTCCAAGCGGTCATGAAGGCGGTGGATGAAGGAAAGCCCTGCCCTACACTGGAGGAGTGTAGGCCTTTCTCCCTCGCCCTTGCCCCCAATGATAGATTCTGGAAAGATGTCTAGTTTACCTTCCCGGTCGGGAAACTGGAACCTGATGTGGCTGGTCGCCAGTTCAATGAAGACCTCCCGAGATTGAACGACCACCTCCTTTGTCGGGAACAGGACACCAAGGAGAGGCTGGCCACCTCCTTGTCACAAGAGGTCCAACTAGAAGTCATGGCCGGGGACACTAGTGTCCCAGACTTTTATATGGTCCTTGCAAAGTCCCACCTAGCAACAGTTACGAAGGACCTGTTTAGCTTCATCAAGGCTCGAAGAGCCTGCAGAGAGTTCGTGTTTGCCAACGCGGCAGTAAGGCACAAACCCCGGAAGCTGATCTCCTGCAACATCTGGGGCAAACATCTCTTCCCGTCAATATTGGTAAAGGATATAGTGGACAAAGCCGCCACGGAGAACCGGAACCTTCTCCACAAGTGGGGCATGTCCCGAAAGAGGAAGTCCTCTCAGGAAGAAGGCCCTCAACCTAAGAGGAAATCCTCAAAACCTAGACCCCAGCAACGTCAGTCAAAACGCCAGTTTCCGGCTCCTACAACTCCCCAAACGGTCGCGCAACCGCAACAGACATTTCAACTGGTCCCTCAACTGGTGGTGTCACAGTCACTGGTCTTCACCCCTGCCTATGAACAACACACCACTGCCTTTCGTCCCAGAGGTAGAGGCTCCGGCAGAGACTCCTCTCGCTGCCCCTCCAGGGGCAGAGGAGGAAGGGGAGCTAGCGGCCGAGGTGGCAAACCCTCGGGACACCAGAAGCAATGAAGTACTTCCGGTGGGAGGAAGACTCCGCCAATTTCCGGATCGCTGGACCTTCGATCCTTGGGCACACAGCATCATCAAGAAGGGACTAGGCTGGAGCTGGACTCAACCACCTCCAACCTTCCGTCAATTCTTCCAGCCATTAACTCACCCCTTTTAAAAGAATATGTCCTAGAACTCTTGAACAAGAAGGTGATCAAGAGGGTAAAGTCAACCAGGTTCCAGGGAAGACTGTTTTGTGTTCCCAAGAAAGACTCAGACAAACTCAGAGTCATTCTCGACTTGTCCCCTCTCAACAAGTTCATTGTGAACAACAAATTCAAGATGCTGACCCTTCAACAAATAAGAGCCCTATTGCCTCACAAGGCTTACACGGTCTCAATAGACCTGGCGGATGCCTACTGGCACATTACAATGAACCACCACGCTTCCTCCTACCTAGGATTTCGACTCCAAAGAAAAAGTTACGCCTTCAGAGTCATGCCCTTTTGGCTCAACGTGGCTCCAAGAATCTTCACCAAGCTAGCGGACACAATCGTCCAACAGCTACGCCTTCAAGGCGTCCAAGTGATGGCCTACCTAGACGACTGGCTAGTCTGGTCGACATCGCCAGAAGATTGTCTGAGAGCCTGCAGCAAAGTCACCCAGTTCCTGGAAAATCTGGGTTTCAAGATAAACACCGAAATGTCTCGCCTCACTCCAGCTCAGAAGTTCCAATGGTTGGGAATCCATTGGGACCTTCAGTCACACCGCCTTTCCATCCCGCTGAAGAAACGGAAGGAAATAGCCGGGTCTGTCAGAAGACTCCTAAAATCCAAACGGATTTCAAGACGACAACAGGAGCAAGTACTCGGCTCCCTACAGTTCGCCTCAGTGACTAACCCAGTGCTACGCGCACAGCTAAAGGATGCCGCGGGAGTCTGGAGACGAAACGCATCCATCGCTCGAAGAGACCTCAAGAGACCCCTTCCAAACAGACTTCGCTCACTTCTAAAGCCGTGGTCGGAAGCAAGGACCTTGAAAAAATCCATCCCTCTTCAACATCAACCTCCATCGATCAACATCCACACGGACGCCTCCCTGGAGGGTTGGGGAGGTCACTCCCACCAACAACAGGTTCAAGGAACATGGTCTCCCCTGTTCAAGACGTTTCACATCAACATCTTGGAGGCCATGGCGGTTCTTCTCTCCCTGAAGAAACTATCCCCACATCCCTCGATCCACATCCGTCTGACTCTGGACAGCTCAGTGGTAGTCTGATGTCTCAATCGTCAGAGCTCGAGATCGCCCCACATAAATCAGGTGCTACTACCCATCTTCCGTCTGCCGGACAGGAAGAAATGGTACCTGTCTGCAGTTCACCTACAAGGATTCCGCAATGTGATGGCGGACGCTCTATGAAGGAAAAGCCCCACAGAGTCGGAATGGTCTCTAGACACAAGATCATTCTCCTTCATCTCTCACCAAGTCCCGGAACTTCAGATCGACCTCTTCGCGACGAGCGACAACAAGCAACTTCCTCGATATGTGGCCCCTTACGAGGACCCCAAAGCGGAAGCAGTGGACGCCATGTCCCTGGACTGGAACAGATGGTCCAAGATTTACCTGTTCCCTCCACCCAACCTTCTGCCGAAAGTCCTCTCCAAACTGAGAACCTTCAAGGGGACAGCAGCTCTAGTGGCTCCCAAATGACCTCGGAGCAACTGGTTTTCCCTGATCCTGGAGCTGCAGCCCAGGATGACCCCCCTGCCATGCCCAGTTCTCTCCCAACAGGTACAAAAGTCGACTGTCTTTGCTTCATCAAAGAAAGTTGTTATGTATTATTGTAACAATGTACTATATTATTTCAAGTGTTTCAGGTATTGCACAGCATTGCATCATGTTGCATGAATAAGACATGTTATGCTTTGATCATAAGAGTAATGATTTGTTTTGGTATTAGGATTCAAACATTTGTTGATTACCTCAGATAAGATGTGATTCTTTATGATTTGTACTGGAGTAGGATTTAAGTCTTTTCATAGCGATGCTCTTTTGTTTGGCAATGTTTTGGTTTATGAGATTTGTGTAAGACACTCCATATGCACTTGAGAGTCAGCTGTCACAAAGTGAAGTTCATAATGTAGTCTTTTATACATTAAACACATTTTTATAATACCAACGTATTATTACCCATCAAGCATATATTCGACGAAGATGGGATCAGCTGAGAAATAATTACTAACACTTGATCATCTCTGTTCCAGGTAATTATTATGGTTAATAGAACTTCCTACCTAAGCATCCATATATTATATTTTGGCGACGAAGATGGGATCAGCTGAGAAATAATTACTAACACTTGATCATCTCTGTTCCAGGTAATTATTATGGTTAATAGAACTTCCTACCTAAGCATCCATATATTATATTTTGGCGACGATTGAGGACGACGGACAAGCAGGGAGAAGCAAGCAGGGAGAAGCATTGGAGCCTATGCACAAAGACGGCCAGCACAAGAGAAGGTTTTGTATGTCGGAAAACAAGAGTCAAATCGCCCAATGAAGATTTTACCATCAGCAGAATAGGAATTTCATCAAATACACAAAAAGGATGAAATTTAAAATTGGGTAGGTAGGAAGTATACTTGTGACTGCAGTACAGTAGCTTAACCTACCACAAGGTAAGCAAACAAAATGCCTTTTAACATCGAGCAAACAGAAGCTTTTAGCGTCACTGCTGAGCCTAATTCTGTTGCAACACGATGGCAACAGTGGTGTGAGGAATTTAAGATTTATTTAGAAGCATTAGGGAACATGAAGGATGCACAAAAGAAGGCATTATTACTTCATACAGCAGGTAGGGAAGTTCGGGAAGTGTTTAAGACTTTGCAGCCTACAGATGACACAAGTGAAGCTGCAATTAAGGCTCTTACCACATATTTTGCTCCTCAAGTCAATAAATTTTTTGAAAGATACCAGTTTTCAGCGCAAGCTTATCAGAAAGAAAATGAAAGTTTAGATGCATTTGTGACTAGACTAAAAAATTTAGCCGTTTCATGTGAATTTCTAGAGTTAGAAAATGTTATCAGAGATCAAGTAATTGCACATTGCACATCAGAAGAGCTAAGAAAGAAATTATTGCAAGATAAAGATTTAACATTAGAAAAGGTATTGATAACAGGCAGAGCTTTAGAAACATCAAATAGGCAAAGGCACATAATAGGTAGTTCTACAAGCAATAGAATGGAAAATTCTAAAATTAATACAGTAGGTTCTAAGTGGAAAACCAATGAGAATCAGAGAAGGAATATGTCAAAGCCTAGTCATAGAAAAGTGCCTAACACTAATGTTCATAAATATCAGAATCAGGCTTATACACAGAAACAACAGGAAAAACCCAAGTGTTTTAGGTGTGGTAAAACTGATCATCTTGCATACGAAGCAAAGAAATGCCCTGCTACTGGACAGACATGCCAGAATTGCAGAAAGCTAGGTCATTTTGCAACTGCTTGTAGATTTCCTAAACAGTACCCAAAGAAAACAAATGCTACAGTTGATACTATGGGTCAAGAGAATAATGAGGAAAATGTTCATGATAATCAGGTTAGTTCAGAAACTGATTTTGCGTTTCACATAAACTCGGTCAACAAAGGTGCAAAGAAACATATCATGGTAGAAGTAATCATAAATGGTAAACCAATTTTGATGCAAGTTGACACAGCAGCCGATGTATCAATTATGTCTGAGAAAATGGCTAAAAGCATTCCTAATTTGTTATTAGAAGGTACAAATAGAGTTTTGAAAGGTTATAATGGTTTTGATATTCAGGTAATAGGTGCTTCGAACGTAGAAGTACAGTACAAAGAACAGAAATTAGAGAGAATGCCATTAACAGTAGTAAAAGGTAATGGACAAACTTTGCTAGGTTTAGATTGGCTACAGTATTTGAAGTTAAATTGGCCTAGTATTTTGAAGGTTGCAGGTAGACAAGATGAAAACAAAAATGAAATGTCTATGAATGATATCCTATCAGAGTTTCAAGACGTATTTGAAGATAAAATAGGTACAGTAAAGAACGCAAAGGCAATTTTAGTTTTGAAACCTGACAGTTCTCCTAGATTTTTTGCTGCGAGACCAGTACCGTATGCATTGAAAAGTGCAGTTGAAACAGAAATCAAGAGATTAGAAAGTGAAGGTTCTTGGGAAAAGGTCACATATTCAGATTGGGCTACACCATTAGTTCCTATTGTGAAGGAAAGTGGACAGGTTAGGTTATGTGGAGATTACAAAGTAACGTTAAATCCACAACTGCAAGTAGCTCAACATCCCTTACCAAATCCGAAAGACATGTTTGCAACTATGTCAGGATGCAGTGTTTTTTCTAAATTAGATTTAAGACAAGCATTTCAACAGCTTCCCATGGATGAAACTTCACAAGAATTATGTACTGTAAATACATCCTTAGGTTTGTTTAGGCCAAAGAGATTACCTTATGGAGTTGCAAGTAGTCCAGCTATATGGCAACAAACTATGGATAAGATTTTTTCAGGAATGCAAGGAGTATTCATTTTTATAGATGATATTTTAATTGCGGGTAAAGACACAAGAGAACATAGAGAAAGATTGCGAACAGTTCTGAAGAAGTTGAAGGAACATAATATTAGAGTAAATAAGAACAAATGTATTTTAGAAGTTGATTCAGTGGAATACTTAGGTTTTGTAATAAATGGCAAGGGTATTCACAAAACTAAAGAGAAGATTAAAGCTGTACAATCAACAAAAGTGCCAGAAAATGTTAAGGAATTACAATCATTTCTAGGTTTAGTAACATTTTATGGGAATTTCATTCAGAATTTGTCTACAATTGCACATCCATTGTATAATCTGTTGAATAAGGGTGTAGAATGGAAGTGGACAAAAGAGTGTCAGGAATCTTTTGAAAGAATCAAGCAGGAAATAACATCACCTACATTCTTAGTACATTATCAAATGGATTTACCAGTTAAATTAGTTTGTGATGCATCAAACATAGGTTTAGGTGCAGTATTATCTCATGTAATGCCAGATGGAACAGAAAAACCAATTGCATTCACTTCTAGAGTATTGAACAAGGCAGAAAGGAATTACTCTCAAATAGAAAAGGAAGGTTTAGCATTAGTTTATGGAGTTGAAAAATTCCATATGTATCTTTATGGTAGGAAAAAGTTCACACTTGTTACAGATCATAAACCTTTATTAGCAATATTGGGTCCAAAAGCAAGTTTACCTACGTTGGTAGCTGCGAGACTACAACGTTGGGCAGTTACGTTAGCAGCGTACCACTATGATATAGAATACCGTCCAACATCAAATATGGGTAATGCAGATGCTTTATCCAGATTACCCGTAGACAAAGCTCCAGAAGAGTATGATGACAGTGTTCTATTAATTTCAGTATGTAATGTACCAATAACTGCAAAAGATGTAGCACACAGTACCAAGCAAGACCCAGTACTTAGTAAGGTTTTGGAGAGTTTAATGACAGGTAGGGACTTATGTGGAAAGGAGGAAAATTGTAAACCGTATAAGGATATATGGTATGAATTGAGTGTGACACAAGGAATAGTGATGAGAGGTTCCAGGGTAGTTATTCCTAATTCACTGAGAAATAAGGTTTTGTCTGAAATACATGCTGATCACCAAGGTATTGTAAGATCAAAGTCAATTGCGAGAACTTTTGTATGGTGGCCAGGTGTAGATAAAGATGTGGAATGTTATATAAAGAATTGTATGAATTGTGTTATGCAACAAAACAATCCTCAATTTGCTAGAATGCACCCGTGGGAGTTGCACAGGTATCCATGGCAAAGAGTGCATATAGATTTTGCAGGTCCTTTTTTGAATTATTTGTTTTTGATAGTAGTAGATGCTTACAGTAAGTGGCCAGAAATTATCCCAATGAAGACGACAACGTCTTACGCCACAATAAAAGAGTTAATGCAAATTTTTTCAACGCATGGTATTCCAGAAAGAATTGTTACAGATAATGGTCCACAATTTACCTCACAAGAGTTTAAAGAATTTTGTAATGTCAATGGTATAAAGCATACATTTTCAGCTACATATCATCCATCTACTAATGGAGAGGCTGAAAGATTTGTTCAAACGTTTAAACACAATATGAAGTGTAGAGAAGCTAATTCAAGTAATATATTTTTGCATGTGTCAAAATTTTTATTGTCTTATAGAACAACGCCACACAGCATAACAGGCGTGGCACCCTCAAATTTGTTAATGGGAAGGAGGATAAGGTGTAAGTTAGATTTGTTGTGTCCAAGTTTGCAAAGTGATTTAGAAGATAAAGGGTATAAACAAGTAGCAAAGCTTCCTAATGTAAGACATTTTTTACCTTTGTCTGATGTCATGGTAAGATCGTACAACACTCCAGAGAAGTGGGTACCAGGAGAGATTGTAAGAGAGATAGGAAATTTACATTATGATGTTCGTGTTGGTGATAATGTTGTAAAACGTCATGTTGATCAATTACAGCCGTTAAACAGAAAGACAGTAGAGCATGTGAATGTTAGAGATGAGAAACTTAAAGAAGTAGTCAGATCAAATGAGTCAAGTATTAACCAAGATGGTCCAACATCCGATGTAGATTCAGAACAAATTCATGTACCAGTACAAGATGAGGTTAAAGTGCTTCCTAATAGGATTAACAGAGGAAAGCCCCCTGAGAGATTAGATTTATGAGTATTTTTACAATGTCAAGTTAAGGGGGAGGAGACTGTTATGTATTATTGTAACAATGTACTATATTATTTCAAGTGTTTCAGGTTTTGCACAACATTGCATCATGTTGCATGAATAAGACATGTTATGCTTTGATCATAAGAGTAATGATTTGTTTTGGTATTAGGATTCAAACATTTGTTGATTACCTCAGATAAGATGTGATTCTTTATGATTTGTACTGGAGTAGGATTTAAGTCTTTTCATAGCGATGCTCTTTTGTTTGGCAATGTTTTGGTTTATGAGATTTGTGTAAGACGCTCCATATGCACTTGAGAGTCAGCTGTCACAAAGTGAAGTTCATAATGTAGTCTTTTATACATTAAACACATTTTTATAATACCAACGTATTATTACCCATCAAGCATATATTCGACGAAGATGGGATCAGCTGAGAAATAATTACTAACACTTGATCATCTCTGTTCCAGGTAATTATTATAGTTAATAGAACTTCCTACCTAAGCATCCATATATTATAAAAGTCAAGGACCTTCATCTCATGATTTTCTCTCCCTAGCTGTAAAGAAAAGGTTTGGGATCTCGAAGAATAGTTTAGACTTCCTTGAGGAATACAAAACTGAGTCTACCAGAAGGCAATACGAATCTTCCTGGGAAAAGTGGGTCTCCTTCGTCAAGGCAAAACACCCTACGGAAATCACCATAGATTTTTGCATGTCCTTCTTCATTCACCTTCATGGACAAGGCCTAGCTGCCAATGCGATTTCCACTTGCAAATCGGCCTTGACTAGACCACTACTATACACCTTCCAGATTGATTTGTCCAGCAAAATCTTCAATAAATTACCAAAAGCATGTGCTAGACTCCGTCCAGCACCTCCACCAAGACCCATCACCTGGTCCATGGATAAAGTGCTCCATTTCGCCTCTAACCTGGACAACGAATCCTGCCCTCTGAAAGACTTGACTCAAAAAGTTATTTTCCTTTTTGATCTCACCTCGGGAGCCCGAGTCAGTGAAATAGCGGCATTATCAAGAGAAGAAGGCCAGATACAGTTCGCCGACACAGGAGAGCTTACCCTCTTCCCAGACCCACGTTTCTCGCTAAAAACGAATCTGCCCCCTGAAGGAAGATGTCTCTTTATGCCCAGTGGAAAGTCTTAAGGTCTATCTTCGAAGAACTTCAGCCTTTGGTGGGGGTCAACTCTTCAAAGGAGAAACCTCGGGTAGTGACCTGTCACTGAAACAACTAAGAGCGAGAATCACCTATTTTATTCGCAGAGCGGATCCTGACAGTGCACCAGCAGGTCATGATCCTAGGAAAGTCGCCTCTTCCTTGAATTTCTTCCAAGGAATGGATTTCGAAAGCCTCCACAGCTTTACGGGCTGGAAATCACCGCGTGTTCTTCAAGCACTATGCGAAACAGGTGCACGAGATCCAAAGATTTGTGGTAGCTGCTGGTAGTGTAATGAAACCTGCTGCTTAGATCTGCATAGAACAGTGAGTTATTTCGGGACTCTAACTCAACGGGTGCCTGTGTTGACCCTAGCGTGATACATAGTGATTTCAAAGTACACTTAGTGTTACTGATAGACTGTTCCTCATTAAGGTGAAGTGACATAGATTTTTACATGTGTGCCGCATGTTCTTGAACATGAAGTGTTGATTAACTCTAAAAGACTGGCGTTCCCCCGGGAACTTGTGTTTAAAGGCAAAACCTTTCCTTTTCAGATTCCACATCACCATCTTTTCAGGAATTCTATGTCCACAATTCAATATTATTACTGTAAATATTTTCTGTAATTACTTGCAAATTTTCAAATAAAATCATTATTTTATTTTACCATGTGTGTCTCTTTTCGCTCCTATCTTTCATTTGAAAATATAATACTGTTATATTTTTATTTGCCCCTATCCTATATTTATATTAAGACTAATATACCTATTGTATATCACACACTCACCTAATGGCATAATATTGTTCTTACACAAATATTAACCTTCTGATCTGTCTTCGAGACCGACACGATCTCTTCACCAGGTGAGTATATCTTCTTCTGATTTCTTCGAGGTATCCCTCTTGTTCAACAGGACTTCCCTGCCAGGGGGGCAGGAAGCCATGTCTTTATAGGACCACTGGTAGTGACACCTACCGAAGTTGTCACGGTCTCCACGGTCACCAGACCATAGGAATATCGTTTGAAGAAGTAGGCACTGGGATTAGGGAAAAACCCACGATACAGTGAACCCTCGTTTATCGCGGTATATAGGTTCCAGACCCGGCCGCGATAGGTGAAAATCCGCGAAGTAGTGACACCATATTTACCTATTTATTTAAAATGTATATTCAGACTGTTAAAACCTTCCCTTGTATGTAGTACTGTTAACAAACTACCCTTTAATGTACAGAACACTTAATGCATGTACTAACGTACCCTAAACTAAAACAGGCACAAATATTAAAGGCAACTTTATATCATGCGTTCCCTAAACACGCCAAAAAGCACGATAAAAAATGGCAACCAATGTTTTGTTTACGTTTATCTCTGATTATAATGAAGAAACAAACGCATTTACACATCTGTGTATAGGTTAGTTTTTGCATTGATTATATTGATTATTCAGTACAGTATGTTGATTTGGTTATTAATAATGTTTTACATTAATTTTTCTTAGGACTTCCAAATGAAATGTTTTTCTTTATGGCGCCACCTGAAACGACGGCGTCATAAAGTACGCTCAGTAAACAAACTAAGGAATTTAACGTGCATGATGAAAGTGATAAATAATGATATTACAGTAAAAGCCTTTATAAAATATGTTATTACAAATATTATTTACCGTATCTATACAAAATCATACATACGTAGCAAAGCAAGAAAACAATCTACGAGAGAGAGAGAGAGAGAGAGAGAGAGAGAGAGAGAGAGAGAGAGAGAGAGAGAGAGAGAGAGAGAGAGAGAGGTATTTTACATACGTAAATGTAAATTTAAAAAAAAAAAAAAATAGCCCCATTTCATATAAAATAGATTACAAATATTTTACTTTATCATATTTCAGTAGTCTGTATAATACTGTAAAGTTCAGTACAGTATGTTGTTGTTATAGTCGTGGCGATGAAATCCTCACGAAACAAAAACACGCCATTTGATTACAACAGCTGATTCATCTCTCTCTCTCTCTCTCTCTCTCTCTCTCTCTCTCTCTCTCTCTCTCTCTCTCTCTCTCTCTCTCTTCGTGTTATACAATACTTACATTTAGATGAAGAAACTAAAATTAGTTTTCTTAGTGTCAATTAAATAGAAACGAAAAAATTAGGCCGAGTCTACATCCATTTCAATCATAGCTAAAAATACGGCATCCGATTTCATCAGCAAACCACTTTTTTTTGGGAAATATCATTTTATTCTAGAAAATTGCCACTCTTTAAATAGTTATTTGCACATTAAGAAAGCGTGTACTTTTGTTTTTAAATTTCGGGTGTGTTTTAAAAATCGAGTATTGTTGACTTCTTTTTGTTTTACTTTTGGCTGTGATTAGATCAGCTGTCATCTAGCTGCCGCTCTTGAGTGTGTACGAATACACTAACAAAGTATCGTTTATACCATTTCTTAACTAATTCAAACTGTCTACAGTATACAGTTGATATTACATAAGCACCAATGTGTTATAACCTATCAAATTTTTATGTATATTACATTCAAACCCCCCTCCATAGCTCTCTCTCTCTCTCTCTCTCTCTACCTCTCTCTCTCTCTCTCTCTACCTATCTCTCTCTCTCTCTCTCTCTCTCTCTCTACCTCTCTCTCTCTACCTCTCTCTCTCTCTCTCTCTCTCTACCTCTCTACCTCTACCTCTCTCTCTCTCTCTGTGGGCTACTTTTCACTACCTCCCATTCCTTACCTCTCTCTATCTCTCTAACAAATGATATCTTTGTTGCTCCTCAAAGTTTCATTTATATTGAAAATCAGTCAGGATTCAATTTTCCTTACTTTCTCCAATCTCGCACCATCGGTCACATCGCGGTATTTTCGAAATTTCCGGAAAACCTGCGATATATGTATATACATGGGTTATGAAAAAAATCCGCGAAGTGGTGAATCCGCGATGGTCGAACCGCGAAGTAGCGAGGGTTCACTGTACATTAATTCTCTGGTACACTTCCATCAGGACGACATGGCTTGAGCCCAAAAAACCGATTTTGAGCGAAGCAAAAAATCTATTTTTGGGTGAGATAGACATGTCGTCCTGATGGACCCGCCCGACTGTTCCAGTTCAGCTTACCAGGCCCCTCCCTGACATACTGTATCGCGTAGAGAGTTAGAAGCTGTGCTTCTGAATAAAGATGGACGTGACGTCACACAGAATGATGGCGTTTGTTTACATCTAGAGTAATGTAGCAGTAACGAAGGAGGGTAACTTTGGAGCGGCTCCTCAGTTATCCCGCCACCTTTCTCCAGCGAAGCGTTAACGCTATATGGGGTGCAGATAGCTATGTGGCGTGTTAATGCATGCGTCCCCTGCTGATATACGATATCCTAGAGGGAAACCTTTAGGGTACTCGCGCCAGAAGTTAGAATTCTGTGATAACCTTTAGTTTAATTCTCTGGGAATATCCACTGTAGTCAAATATACCCTAAGGAAGCTACTGAATGAACCTTCCATCAGGACGACATGGCTATCTCACACAAAAATAGATTTTTTGCTTCGCTTTAAATCCGTTATCCCTATTGCTTTCTGCTTGAGGGGAGCGTTTAATTAAAATCTTTCTTTATGTTCAAAGTTGGTGCTTGGAGGGCGATGCTCATAGCTTCAGCTATTATAAGTCTGCCGTAGTTGTTCTCCTTGTGAACGATGTGGGTCCCATCAATTAATTCCTTAAGGGAGGGTTTCCGGTCGTGGACAGCAATGTAGTGTTGGTTTATTGCCCCGTGATTTCTGTGGGCCAGCATCCTTCTTCTGACTGTTGGGGCAGTGTGTCCATTATAATTTATAAAATTTATAAAAATTTATAGACTACGTTGGTGCATGCTTCCTCTGGTCCTTTCGGGGCATTATTGTTTTTCATCATGAGACTTACAATCAGGTTTGGCTTGCTATATATTACAAGTTTTACTTTCTTGTAAGGGGCTTATGGGGACACACCTCGATTGAAGATTCCTCGCAATATATTGGTTTCATCTTTGTAGGCCAAACCAAAGCTAATGCGGTGGTAGATGGTAAGGCTATTGTCTTCTTCGTTGGATTTTGCCATATGTGGTTGATGAACTTCATTGATTTTTTTTTTTATGGCTTCTTTTATCATGCTGTCGGTGTATCTGTTATTTGCCCGCAGTTGTCGAATTCTGTTTAATTCGGCATCTATGTCTTTCCAAGTTTTGCTGTAGGTGAATTCTGTTTTTACATAAGCTGACTTCTTCTATAGTTTCAGGCGCTTCTTTCCGGCATTTAAGCATCGTCCAGCGTTGGTTGATTTAGTGTATACCGATGTCTTGAATTGGTCATCTTGTTTGACTAGGGCATCGAGGTAAGGCGGTGATTTTTCTTGACTTTATTCGGTTGTGAAATTAAGTAAAGAATTTCTACTAAGTTTTTCAGGTAACTCTTCTGTCTCTTCTTTGTTTTTTTTGTGTCGTGATGAATATGTCATCGATGTAACGTCCATAGATTTTTGGTTTCTTTGGGTCTTTGAAAGTCTTTTTTTTTGACAGTTGCCATAAACATGTTGGCAAATAGAGTCCCAAGAGGAGATCTCATGGCTACACCATCATTTTGTCAAAACAGCTGTCCACGGTGAGAGGAATGGAGCTTCCATAAAGCTGGACTTGAACATTTCTCTTAGTACGTCCTTTAATACGGGTAGTGGTTCAATGTTGGATCTATAAACTCTTTCTAGTATTATGTTTATAGTTTTCTCGACAGGGCATTAGTGAGGAAGCTTTCCACATCGAGAGAGGCAATGTCTTCTTCAGGTCCTGTTTCTTGTAGCACATCAATGAACTCCTCTGCTGATTTTAATCAGTAGGTGCCAAGTATGTAGGGGATAAGCTTCCCATCATCTTCTCTCTGCTTTAATTTGC
>NC_090760.1:31980314-31987814 GCF_036898095.1 Palaemon carinicauda | reverse complement strand
CAACCTGCCGCAGACGGCTCTCCTCGTGAGGTGAACCTACTCCGTGCCCTTTGGATACGCTGTTTACCTGAACCTGTACGCGCTGACATACTCGATGTCGATAGTTTACCCATAAAGGACTTCATGACCAAAGCCGACGCCCTTATGGACAGCCACTTCAAGACCTCCATCAACGCCTCCACCCCTGACGACGAGGATGCCTATTCAACGTCAACCGAAGCTGACATGAATGCCGTAGGATATACACGCCTACCCCGTGACGTGCCGAAGCGGCGACAAAGCCGCCCACCACCCACCAATCGCTCGCGCCCCAACGAAAGACTTCTACAGCCACTTACTACCTCCCATCCACCGCAGTTTTGCTACTACCACTTCAGATTCGGGGCAACCGCGAAGAAATGTGCCAAAGATTGTCAGTGGCCAAAAAACGTGTAAGTAGGCCATCGCTTGTGGCGGTGGCCTCCCATGTTTCTAATCTTTTCTTTTTACAGGATGCAGGAACGGGCGTGCGATTTTTGGTAGACACGGGTGCTTGTCGTTCTCTTTTGCCAAGGAAACTCTTCAAGGCACAACATAGTCTGTCTACATCTGCCGACGTCCGCTTGGTAGCTGCCAACGGATCTGCGATACCCACCTACGGTTAAGAGAGCCTCACATTATCGTTCGGAAACGGTAAATTCAATTGGAAGTTTCTCGTTGCTGACGTCACAATGCCAATCCTCGGTGCGGATTTCCTCTCTCATTTCCACCTTCTGGTCGATGTCCCCCACCGACGATTGGTCAACGCAGACTCGTACTTGACGACACCTCTTCAACCCGCCCCCTCTAACCTCGCTCTCCACATCAGCGCACCCACGGATGCCTACGCCCACCTCCTCACGTCGTACCCGGAAGTTTTCCGTCCAGATCTTCGCCAAACGCCCATGGTTCCTGCCAAGCACGGTATTTATCACCATATCAAGACGACGGGACCC
Source organism: Palaemon carinicauda (assembly GCF_036898095.1). Lineage (NCBI taxonomy): Eukaryota > Metazoa > Arthropoda > Malacostraca > Decapoda > Palaemonidae > Palaemon > Palaemon carinicauda. Next base: position 31,986,840 of record NC_090760.1, on the reverse strand, counting down.
CCAGTCTTCGCAAAATTCAGACGTCTGGCACCGGAACGATTGGCAGCCGCCAAACAGACGTTCGCCGAAATGGAGAAAATGGGCCTTTGCCAAAAGGCCTCCAGCCCATGGTCGTCACCCTTACACATCGTTCTGAAGAAAGACAGCTCCCTCCGTCCGTGCGGGGATTACAGGCGTCTGAACATGCAAACAGAACTGGATCACTACCTCCTCCCAAACATTGCCGATGTAACCTCCTACCTGCACAAAGCAAAGGTTTTCTCTACGCTCGACCTCCTGAAGGGGTATTATCAGGTGCCTATGAACCCAGAAGACATCCCCAAGACCGCCATCACCACTCCATTTGGCACATACACCTTCAATTACTCCTGTTTTGGCCTTCGTAATGCTGGGCCAACGTTTCAACGTCTCATGGATGGCATCTTAGGGGCCTCCCTTTCTGTGTATGTTATGTGGACGACATACTTGTGTTCTCCTCCTCAAAAGAGGAACACCTCCGTCACCTGCGCATCGTGCTCGACCGCCTGCAACAAAACGGCCTTGTAGTCCGGTACGACAAGTTTACCTTTGGCGCCAATGAAGTGTCGTTCTTAGGGCACCGTATCACTCCTGAAGGAGTCCATCCCCTCCCTGAGAAGGTAGCAGCCGTTCAGAATTTCCCCGCGCCCTCAACCGTCAAAGCTCTGCAGGAATTATTGGGCATGATCAACTATTATCACCGCTTTCTGCCAGCCATTGCCGCCACTCTTGCTCCCCTCTACGCCTCCCTCAAGGGCAAGCCAAAGGACTTGAAGTGGGGTCCCCTTCAAGAAGCGGCCTTCTGCAATGCAAAGAAGGCCCTATCAACTGCTGCGGCTCTCACTTTTCCTATCCCACACGCCCCTCTCCTTCTCTCCACCGATGCCAGCGACGTTGCTATTGGTGCAGTACTCGAGCAAGTGGTCAAAGGCTCGCCCCGCCCATTGGCCTTCTTCAGCAGAAAACTGTCCAAGGCAGAATCGGGTTATTCTACCTTCGATCGAGAATTGCTGGCGGTGCACTTGGCTGTCCGTCACTTTCGCCATTTCTTAGAAGGTACGCCCTTCGTCATTCGCACAGACCACATGCCTCTGGTGCACGCCTTCACTCGACAGTCTGACGCCTGGTCCCCCCGTCAACGCCGACATCTCTCCACCGTGGCTGAATACAATTGCACCCTCCAATACGTCCCTGGGAAAATGAATCCCGTTGCCGATGTCCTGTCAAGAAACACGTTGGCTGCCATTCAACTGGGATTGGATTACAATGCCCTGGCTGAAGCCCAACGACAGGATCCAGAGTATCAAGCTTGTAGGACATCCTGCACGTCCCTCCGTTGGGAGGATTTTCCCCTCGAAAACTCCAACACCACCCTCCTCTGTGACGTCAGTACTGGTAGACCGCGACCTTGGATTCCTGCTCCCATGCGCCGACAGGTGTTTGATTTCATCCACGGCCTTTCACATCCCTCGTGCCGTTCTACTGCACAGCTGCTGAAGGCAAAGTTCATTTGGCACGGCATTTCTAAGGATGCTAAGGATTGGGTCCGTGCGTGTACTTCTTGCCAAACTTCCAAAGTACATCGACACACGGATTCAGGAGTGGGCACCTTTCCTCAACCTCAGTGTCGTTTCGCACACATTCACGTCGACGTTGTAGGCCCCCTACCCACATCACAAGGACACCGTTACCTGTTTACCGTCATCGACCGCTCCACTTGTTGGCCTGAAGCCATTCCCATGGAAACTGCAATGTCCGCCTCATGTACATCTGCCTTACTCTCTGGATGGATTTCAAGATTCGGTATCCCTGAGCATATTACTTCTGACAGGGGAACCACTTTCACCTCTCAATTATGGACGTCATTAGCGAATCTCCTGGGCATCACCCTACATCAGACAACGGCCTACAACCCCGCTGCCAATGGAATGGTTGAACGTTTTCATCGCACCCTCAAAGCAGCTTTGATGTCCCGCTGCAAGGATTGCAACTGGTTTACTCAGCTTCCCTGGGTCCTCCTTGGACTAAGGACCACTCCTAAAGACGCCCTCGACGTCTCGGCAGCCGAAATGGTGTATGGCGACCCGTTGGTCGTCCCTGCCGAGTTTTTTCCTTCTACAACCTCCTCCGACGATCTCCAGCGCATACATCACGTTGTGGGAAAATTTACGCCGTGCCGCCAGACTTACAAGCCCCCAGCGAAGCATCACATACCAACGGACTTGCACTCTGCAACGCACGTCTTCCTGCGCAACGACACCAGCAAGCCCCCGTTAACGCCCCCTTACACGGGACCTTTCCTTGTGATCCGACGCAGTCCGAAAGCATTCCTCCTAAACATTCGGGGCAAAGAAGACTGGGTCTCCATTGATCGTCTAAAACCTGCTTATCTTCTGCCAGATGACCCGCCTACAGTTCGCCTCTCTAGATCAGGGTGCCCTATTTAACATGTACAGTATGTCATTTTTAGGGGGGGAGCCATGTACCAACCGTGTTTCACACAATTGTACATAATTCATTTTGTATATATTATGCTTGTATCTTCGCTCCTCCCTCGCACTAAAACGAACATGAAAATTCCTGTCTGGTTTTTCCTCTGTGATATTGTCTGTCTTGTGAACTTGTCATGTCCTGTTGCCTTGAGGTTTTGTATATAAGGAGAGTGTTCCACAACAATATAACTCAGTCGTTTCTAATCTGCCTTTGATTTCACAACTCCTCTCTCGGCCCGTCACACCCTCAGAACAATTAAAGTAATGCAAGAAAATCCCAAACGTGTTCGCTGAGCTAGAAGCAACTGCTACAGAAAAGGCAAACACAAAAATGTGTTGTGAAACGTTCTCACCACAAGTAGGCTATTTCGGTATAAAGATTAAGCTTTTTCTTTGAATAGAGCCACGAGAAAAATACTAAGAAAAAATCTAGATACAGAGTAAAAATGTACAATGAATCCAGTCCTGGGACAAAAGTTTCAGGAGCTAATGACTGCCTCCGCCAGGTTAATTTCACTTTTTTCATTACCTCTCTCTCTCTCTCTCTCTCTCTCTCTCTCTCTCTCTCTCTCTCTCTCTCTCTCTCTCTCTCTCTCTCTCTGAATTGGATGAACGCTCAACTCCAGCAATGAATACGTAATGGGGATATCAATTTCCTTATAAATTGGATGGGTTAGTTTTACTTTGAAAATGATTTTGACTTCTATATCACTTTTTCGAAATCAAAGTAGCTTTAAGTACATTACATAGCCAGTGTTGGAATAAAGTTTTTACGATCGCTATATCTAAGGATAACTAAGAAATGATCACAATTGATTTGAAGGTTAATAAAGAAAAGATTTCTTACTCATACATCTATAATTACTTATAAGAAATAGGTTTGAAAAATATGGGCAGTATGCAATTGAAAATGAAAGCTAAATGAATAATACCAAAATAGCTTTTTGATAATGTACTTCCTGAGAGAAGAAATTTGATTAAATTCAGGGATATATAAAACAGGAAAAGAATTCCAAAGCTCGATAGTCAACAGAAGGGAATTCTTAATAAGGCAATATTGAGGGCAATAAAGGGGGGGGGGGTAAGGGAAATATAGGGTGAAGAAAGGTGGAACACTTAAGCCTAATAGTGCCAATGGAAAATACAATAAAGATATGCGTAATTCGGAGAGGAGAAGTAAAGAGAGAAGAGATTAGCGAGGGATTTTCTAAGAAGCGATTAATGAATGCTACAAAAAAAGGAGACAAATAAGGAAGAACCTAAAACATTTGGGCAACATTCTAAAATGCTGCGGGAAAACATCATAAAAAGCAGTTGGCAAAGGTTTTAGAAAAAAAAAAAAACAGGGTATCTTGTAAGAAAGGATTATGTAATTCTCTCCTTAGTCAAGCTTAAAAATCCTTGTTAGGTGTGAGTAAAAGATTTATCTGCATAGGTTAAGTAAAATAAGGTTAGTTTAATGGCTAACAAACGTTGAAATCAAATAAAGAAACTGTTATAATTTTTGTATTTAAGAAAAATAAGGATCAGAATTCATTGAAAATCCGTATCACACTAAAAAGAACTTAATAGATAGGAAGATTCTGCTTGAAAGATTATGTGTTGAATTACACTAAGGCAAAATTGCGTGTTTATATCATCATCATCTTCATTATCCTTATTGTCATTCTTATCATCATCATTATTATTATTATTATTATTATTATTATTATTATTATTATTATTATTATTATTATTATTATTATTATTATTGATTCAGCAATTTGTGGGAATTAATTCTTCAGGGGTAGTTTTACAAAAAAATATTTACTTTATGCTCCCAAGTCAATGGTATGGGTATGGATACGCCGTGCAGATTTCTCTTTCACTAAATGAACTTTCACAGAGTTAAAATTACTACATTTACTGAAGTTACAAAGCATTCTTGTGAAAATTGCAGTGCAACTTCAAGAGACTTTCTGCTAAAGAATTTTTGATGATCAGGCAAGACGAATCCTGGCCCTTCACAGAGAGTAGGGCCCTTGCCATGACAGCCGGATTCCGGATGGTCATGATCTTCTTATTTATTCCACTCTAACATCACAAACTACAGGGCGCTCGTTTTCCTACATTACAAGGGGCAAAGGGTACCTCTTACCTGAAGTTGAAGTGAAGGAGTTGTTTTCTCCTTCTCTACTTACAAGGTGTACCGCTTTCCTGAAGTTGGAAGTGTCGTCGTATCGACAGAGGGAGCCTGACGACTAAGTGAGATGAGGGTCAGACCATAGGTCCACCGTGACCTTATCACTTCCTAGTTTTGGGAAAGATGAGGCCTCCTGTTATTTTGCGGTTCTCTTTATACCCATCACTCCAGGAGTAGCCCCGTCCACCTAACAAAATGGCCGCTCTTTTTTATCGTAAGTCACCTGCTTCTGGGTGGCTAATAGTCATATTAGTGGTAAGCACCTTCCCCGAGAAAGGCTGGCTGTTATGACTAAAAAAATGCAAACATCATCTGGTTTAGTCAATATGACTACCCACAGCTCAATCACTCTCTAGTCTCTCAATAAAACTAATTTATTTCTTTATATTATGAACCCTATCCATTTGTCTCTCTATCTCCTAATGAACAAATAAAACTTATGAAATAATGAATTACGTACATTTACTAACTCATTCATTATGAGTATATATAAGAAATAACTCATTTCCTGACACTACTCGGCCAGCTCATTGCATTCTTGTGAAATCTATACACAATAACATACAACAATTTCATTTTACTATTTTCCCCAGCAATAACCAGCAGTAACTCATCTATTTTATCCAGTTTCTTAAAAAGAAAATACTTCACAACATTATATATTATCAATGTAATGAACAAGATAAGAAATATATTAAACACAGTCAAATATGTAATTTATTCATTTTCAAGCTGCATCGCCGAATTTTCTATTACATTCAAATGTTCAAATCTAAAATATTTTATCTTATACTCATAGCTCTTAGTAATGAACGATTAATTAAATTCAAAATGTAAAAACACACTAGGTACATAACATACGTAATCAGTAATGACAACTATGCAAGGATTTATGAATAATTTTACATTCATTTTGCTATAAACTTGTGCATTCTTAGTGTGACTGATATAAACAAAAATCTCATTAACTAAATGTAATGCCTTAAATGGCAGATCAAAATGTCAAAACACACAAACTTCATTAACTGTGTTTAAAAAAAAAAAAAAATCCCTTTGGACATGGAAACTTACTCAATGGTGGCTTCACTTGCACATAATCACACATGGAATTTATTTCAACTATCAGAAAAAAATTTCTAGTTCACCTTCTTCCAGAGGAATCAACAATTTATTTGTATTTAATGTAAAACTAGCTTTTGGGTGATTCCATACCACTGTTTCATTATCAATTGTAACTGGAAAGGGATGTATAATATATAAATCTTACATTATACCTTTAAAAGGAATCAACACCAATAAATGTCAATTTATTACTTTCACAGTTGATATGGTATAATACAAAAAAACCTCCTCCGCCAAAGGCTTGGGGATTATTAACGATACACCAATCTAGGATTTCCTTCAAAGTTTTTGGGGAAATTATAGCAGGGCTGACGATTCCTTTTGGCCACTCAACAATCCATTCACTGACTCTTTATGAGCACTTATCTCAATTTACACCCCATGAAATATCTTAAATAAATTTTTCAAATCATCTATCTTGGTGGAGATATTTACGTTAACTTGATTAATAAATCCTTCCATCCTTTTTTGTTTTCTACATTCTCATTATTAGTTTCTATCAATGCATTAATTAAATTCCCCTTTTGTTTTCCCATTTTTCTATTTGTTCCACACGATCAGTTAAACCATGAAAAGCTTTAAATGCACTCCCTATAAAAGGCAATAGAGATCTTTTTTTCTGAGCGGCGGGGCCTCAGGATCTCAATTTTTCCTCGTAAATCACTCAATATATTGGTAAATGTGGAATTACTGTGGGTGAGTATACATTCTT